>NW_026893628.1:0-308737 GCF_032452875.1 Bos javanicus
TGCCTGATCATGCACTGATCACTGTGCTCATCATGCACTGATCACGAAGCTGATCATACACTGATCATGACTGTGCATGCACTGATCACTGGCATCATGCACTGATCACGTGGCTGATCATGCACTGATCACGTGGCTGATCATGCACTGATCACGGTTGATCATGCACTGATCACGTGCCTGATCATGCACTGATCACATGCTGATCGCACTGATCACATGGCTGATCATGCACTGATCACGTGGCTGATCATGCACTGATCATGTGGCTGATCACACTGATCACGAAGCTGATCATACACTGATCTCGGGACTATGCATGCACTGATCATTGGCTGATCATGCACTGATCACGTGACTGTGATGCACTGATCACGTGGCTGATCATGTACTGATCACGTGGCTGATCATACACTGATCACGTGACTGTCATGCACTGATCACGTGGCTGATCATGCAATGATCACGTGGCTGATCATGCACTGATCACGGCTGATCATGCACTGATCATGGAAGATCATGCACTGATCACGGCTACATCATGCACTTCACGCCTGATCATGCACTGATCACGGCTGACCATGCACTGATCACGATGAATCATACACTGATCACGTCTGTGCATGCACTGATCACGTGGCTGATCATGCACTGATCACGTGCTGATCATGCACTGATCACGAAGCTGATCATACACTGATCACGTGACTCTGCATGCACTGATCACGTGGCTGATCATGCACTGATCACGTGGCTGATCATGCACTGATCACCTTGCTGATCATACACTGATCACGTGACTGATCATGCACTGATCACGTGCCTGATCATGCACTGATCACGTGGCTGATCATGTACCATTGACGAAGCTGATCATACACTGATCACGTGACTGTGCATGCACTGATCACGTGGCTGATCATGCACTGATCACGTGGCTGATCATGCACTGATCACATGGCTGATCATGCACTGATCACGTGACTGATCATGCACTGATCACGTGATGATCATGCACTGATCACGGGCTGATCATGCACTGATCATGGCTGATCATGCACTGATCACGTGTCTGATCATACACTGATCACGTTACTGATCATGCACTGATCACGTGCCTGATCATGCACTGATCACGTGACCATCACTGATCACGAAGCTGATCATACACTGATCACGTGACTGTGCATGCACTGATCACGTGGCTGATCATGCACTGTTCATGTGGCTGATCATGCACTGATCACGTGGCTGATCATGCACTGATCATGTGCTGATCATGCACTGATCACGTGGCTGATCATGCACTGATCACGTGGCTGATCATGCACTGATCACGTGACTGCATGCACTGATCATGGCTGATCATGCACTGATCACGTGGCTGATCATGCACTGATCACGTGGCTGATCATGCACTGATCACGTGCCTGATCATGCACTGATCACGTGGCTGATCATGCACTGATCACGAAGCTGATCATGCACTGATCACGTGGCTGATCATGCACTGATCACGAAGCTGATCATGCACTGATCACGTGACTGATCATGCACTGATCACGTGGCTGATCATGCACTGATCACGTGGCTGATCATGCACTGATCACGTGGCTGATCATGCACTGATCATGAAGCTGATCATACACTGATCACGTGACTGTGCATGCACTGATCACGTGGCTGATCATGCACTGATCACGTGGCTGATCATGCACTGATCACGAAGCTGATCATACACTGATCACGTGACTGTCATGCACTGATCACGTGGCTGATCATGCACTGATCACCGGACTGATCATACACTGATCATGAGGCTGATCATGCACTGATCACATGTCTGATCATGCACTGATCACATTACTGATCATGCACTGATCACGTGCCTGATCATGCACTGATCACGTGGCTGATCATGCACTGATCACGAAGCTGATCATACACTGATCACGTGACTGATCATGCACTGATCACTTGGCTGATCATGCACTGATCATGTGGCTGATCATGCACTGATCACGTGTTGATCATGCACTGATCACGTGGCTGATCATGCACTGATCACGAAGCTGATCATGCACTGATCACGTGACTGTGCATGCACTGATCACGTGGCTGATCATGCACTGATCACGTGGCTGATCATGCACTGATCACGTGGAGATCATGCACTGATCACGTGGCTGATCATGCACTCTTCACGTGCCTGATCATGCACTGATCACGTGGCTGATCATGCACTGATCACGAAGCTGATCATGCACTGATCACGTGTCTGTGCATGCACTGATCACGTGGCTGATCATACATGATCACGTGGCTGATCATGCACTGATCACGAAGCTGATCATACACTGATCACGTGACTGTCATGCACTGATCACGTGGCTGATCATGCACTGATCACGTGGCTGATCATGCACTGATCACATGGCTGATCATGCACTGATCACGTAGCTGATCATGCACTGATAACATGGCTATCATGCACTGATCACGTGGCTGATCATACACTGATCATGAGGCTGTTCATGCACTCATCATGTGTCTGAGTATACACTGATCACATTACTGATAATGCACTGATCACGTGCCTGATCATGCACTGATCACGTGGCTGATCATGCACTGATCACGAAGCTGATCATACACTGATCACGTGACTGTGCATGCACTGATCACGTGGCTGATCATGCACTGATCACGTGGCTGATCATGCACTGATCACGTGGCTGATCATGCACTGATCACGTGGCTGATCATGCACTGATCACGAAGCTGATCATGCACTGATCACGTGACTGTCATGCACTGATCACGTGGCTGATCATGCACTGATCACGTGGCTGATCATGCACTGATCATGAAGCTGATCATACACTGATCACGTGACTGTGCATGCACTGATCACATGGCTGATCATGCACTGATCACGTGGCTGATCATGCACTGATCACGTGGCTGATCATGCACTGATCACGTGCCTGATCATGCACTGATCACGTGGCTGATCATGCACTGATCACGTGCTGATCATACACTGATCACGTGACTGTGCATGCACTGATCACGTGGCTGATCATGCACTGATCACGTGGCTGATCATGCACTGATCACGTGGCTGATCATGCACTGATCACGTGGCTGATCATACACTGATCACGTGACTGATCATGCACTGATCACGTGGCTGATCATGCACTGATCACGTGGCTGATCATGCACTGATCACGTGGCTGATCATGCACTGATCACGAAGCTGATCATACACTGATCACGTGACTGCATGCACTGATCACGTGGCTGATCATGCACTGATCATGTGGCTGATCATGCACTGATCACGTGTCTGATCATACACTGATCACATGACTGATCATGCACTGATCACGTGCCTGATCATGCACTGATCACGTGGCTGATCATGCACTGATCACGAAGCTGATCATACACTGATCACGTGACTGCATGCACTGATCACTTGGCTGATCATGCACTGATCACGTGGCTGATCATGCACTGATCACGTGGCTGATCATGCACTGATCACGTGGCTGATCATGCACTGATCACGTGCTGATCATGCACTGATCACTGACTGATCATGCACTGATCACGTGGCTGATCATGCACTGATCACGTGGCTGATCATGCACTGATCATGAAGCTGATCATGCACTGATCACGTGACTGTGCATGCACTGATCACGTGGCTGATCATGCACTGATCACGTGGCTGATCATGCACTGATCACGTGCTGATCATGCACTGATCACGTGACTGTGCATGCACTGATCACGTGGCTGATCATGCACTGATCACGTGGCACATGCACTGACTACACATGGCTGATCATGCACTGATCACGTAGCTATCATGCACTGATCACATGGCTATCATGCACTGATCACGTGGCTGATCATACACTGATCATGAGGCTGATCATGCACTGATCACGTGGCTGATCATACACTGATATAATTACTGATCATGCACTGATCACGTGCCTGATCATGCACTGATCACGTGGCTGATCATGCACTGATCACGGCTGATCATGCACTGATCACGTGACTGTCATGCACTGATCACGTGGCTGATCATGCACTGATCATGTGGCTGATCATGCACTGATCACGTGGCTGATCATGCACTGATCACGTGGCTGATCATGCACTGATCACGAAGCTGATCATACACTGATCACGTGACTGTCATGCACTGATCACGTGGCTGATCATGCACTGATCACGTGGCTGATCATGCACTGATCACGTGGCTGATCATGCACTGATCACGTGACTGATCATGCACTGATCACGTGGCTGATCATGCACTGATCAGTGCCTGATCATGCACTGATCACGTGGCTGATCATGCACTGATCACGAAGCTGATCATGCACTGATCACGTGACTGTGCATGCACTGATCACGTGGCTGATCATGCACTGATCACGTGGCTGATCATGCACTGATCACGTGGCTGATCATGCACTGATCACGTGGCTGATCATGCACTGATCACGTGGCTGATCATGCACTGATCACGTGGCTGATCATGCACTGATCACGTGCCTGATCATGCACTGATCACGTGGCTGATCATGCACTGATCACGTGGCTGATCATACACTGATCACGTGTCTGTCATGCACTGATCACGTGGCTGATCATGCACTGATCACGTGGCTGATCATGCACTGATCACGAAGCTGATCATACACTGATCACGTGACTGATCATGCACTGATCACGTGGCTGATCATGCACTGATCACGTGGCTGATCATGCACTGATCACGTGGCTGATCATGCACTGATCACGTGAATCATGCACTGATCACATGGCTATCATGCACTGATCACGTGGCTGATCATGCACTGATCATGAGGCTGCATGCACTGATCACGTGTCTGATCATGCACTGATCACATTACTGATCATGCACTGATCACGTGCTGATCATGCACTGATCACGTGGCTGATCATGCACTGATCACGAAGCTGATCATACACTGATCACGTGACTGTGCATGCACTGATCACTTGGCTGATCATGCACTGATCATGTGGCTGATCATGCACTGATCACGTGGCTGATCATACACTGATCACGTGGCTGATCATGCACTGATCACGTGCTGATCATGCACTGATCACGTGACTGTCATGCACTGATCACGTGGCTGATCATGCACTGATCACGTGGCTGATCATGCACTGATCACGTGACTGATCATGCACTGATCACGTGCTGATCATGCACTGATCACGTGGCTGATCATGCACTGATCATGAAGCTGATCATGCACTGATCACGTGACTGTCATGCACTGATCACGTGGCTGATCATGCACTGATCACGTGGCTGATCATGCACTGATCACGTGGCTGATCATGCACTGATCACGTGCCTGATCATGCACTGATCACGTGGCTGATCATGCACTGATCACGAAGCTGATCATACACTGATCACGTGACTGTGCATGCACTGATCACGTGGCTGATCATGCACTGATCACGTGGCTGATCATGCACTGATCACGTGGCTGATCATGCACTGATCACGTGGCTGATCATGCACTGATCACGTGGCTATCATGCACTGATCACGTGGCTGATCATGCACTGATCACGGATTGATCATGCACTGATCACGTGGCTGATCATGCACTGATCACGTGGCTGATCATGCACTGATCACGTGGCTGATCATGCACTGATCACGTGACTGATCATGCACTGATCACATGGCTGATCATGCACTGATCACGTGGCTGATCATGCACTGATCACGTGGCTGATCATGCACTGATCACGTGGCTGATCATGCACTGATCACGAAGCTGATCATGCACTGATCACGTGACTGTCATGCACTGATCACGTGGCTGATCATGCACTGATCACGTGGCTGATCATGCACTGATCACGTGGCTGATCATGCACTGATCACGTGGCTGATCATGCACTGATCACGTGGCTGATCATGCACTGATCACGTGGCTGATCATGCACTGATCACGTGGCTGATCATGCACTGATCACGTGCCTGATCATGCACTGATCACGTGGCTGATCATGCACTGATCACGAAGCTGATCATACACTGATCACGTGTCTGTGCATGCACTGATCACGTGGCTGATCATGCACTGATCACGTGGCTGATCATGCACTGATCACGAAGCTGATCATACACTGATCACGTGACTGTGCATGCACTGATCACGTGGCTGATCATACACTGATCACGTGGCTGATCATGCACTGATCACATGGCTGATCATGCACTGATCACGTAGCTATCATGCACTGATCACATGGCTATCATGCACTGATCACGTGGCTGATCATACACTGATCATGAGGCTGATCATGCACTGATCACGTGTCTGATCATACACTGATCACATTACTGATCATGCACTGATCACGTGCCTGATCATGCACTGATCACGTGGCTGATCATGCACTGATCACGGCTGATCATACACTGATCACGTGACTGTGCATGCACTGATCACGTGGCTGATCATGCACTGATCACGTGGCTGATCATGCACTGATCACGTGGCTGATCATGCACTGATCACGTGGCTGATCATGCACTGATCATGCTGATCATGCACTGATCACGTGACTGCATGCACTGATCACGTGGCTGATCATGCACTGATCACGTGGCTGATCATGCACTGATCACATGGCTGATCATACACTGATCACGTGCCTGATCATGCACTGATCATGGCTGATCATGCACTGATCACGAAGCTGATCATACACTGATCATGGGACCATGCATGCACTGATCACGTGGCTGATCATGCACTGATCACGTGACTGTCATGCACTGATCACGTGGCTGATCATGCACTGATCACGGCTGATCATGCACTGATCACGTGACTGTCATGCACTGATCACGTGGCTGATCATGCACTGATCACGTGGCTGATCATGCACTGATCACGTGGCTGATCATGCACTGATCACGTGGCTGATCATGCACTGATCACGCCTGATCATGCACTGATCACGTGGCTGACCATGCACTGATCACGAAGCTGATCATGCACTGATCACGTGTCTGTGCATGCACTGATCACGTGGCTGATCATGCACTGATCACGTGGCTGATCATGCACTGATCACGAAGCTGATCATACACTGATCACGTGACTGTGCATGCACTGATCACGTGGCTGATCATGCACTGATCACGTGGCTGATCATGCACTGATCACATGGCTGATCATGCACTGATCACGTAGCTATCATGCACTGATCACATGACTATCATGCACTGATCATGGCTGATCATACACTGATCATGAGGCTGATCATGCACTGATCACGTGTCTGATCATACACTGATCACATTACTGATCATGCACTGATCACGTGCCTGATCATGCACTGATCACGTGCTCATGCACTGATCACGGCTGATCATACACTGATCACGTGACTGTCATGCACTGATCACGTGGCTGATCATGCACTGATCACGTGGCTGATCATGCACTGATCACGTGGCTGATCATGCACTGATCACGTGCCTGATCATGCACTGATCACGTGGCTGATCATGCACTGATCACGTGGCTGATCATGCACTGATCACGTGGCTGATCATGCACTGATCATGAAGCTGATCATACACTGATCACGTGACTGCATGCACTGATCACGTGGCTGATCATGCACTGATCACGTGGCTGATCATGCACTGATCACGTGGCTGATCATACACTGATCACGTGCCTGATCATGCACTGATCACGTGGCTGATCATGCACTGATCACGAAGCTGATCATACAGTCATCACGTGACCATGCATGCACTGATCACGTGGCTGATCATGCACTGATCACGTGACTGATCTTGCACTGATCACGTGGGTGATCTTGCACTGATCACGTGGCTGATCATACACTGATCACGTGACTGTCATGCACTGATCACGTGGCTGATCATGCACTGATCACGTGGCTGATCATGCACTGATCACGTGGCTGATCATGCACTGATCACGTGGCTGATCATGCACTGATCACGTGGCTGATCATGCACTGATCACGTGGCTGATCATGCACTGATCACGTGCTGATCATGCACTGATCACGGACTGTGCATGCACTGATCACGTGGCTGATCATGCACTGATCACGTGGCTGATCATGCACTGATCACGAAGCTGATCATACACTGATCACGTGACTGTGCATGCACTGATCACGTGGCTGATCATGCACTGATCACGTGGCTGATCATGCACTGATCACATGGCTGATCATGCACTGATCACGTAGCTATCATGCACTGATCACATGACTATCATGCACTGATCACGTGGCTGATCATGCACTGATCATGTGGCTGATCATGCACTGATCACGTGGCTGATCATACACTGATCACATTACTGATCATGCACTGATCACGTGCCTGATCATGCACTGATCACGTGCTGATCATGCACTGATCACGAAGCTGATCATACACTGATCACGTGACTGTGCATGCACTGATCACGTGGCTGATCATGCACTGATCATGTGGCTGATCATGCACTGATCACGTGGCTGATCATGCACTGATCACATGGCTGATCATGCACTGATCACGTGGCTGATCATGCACTGATCACGTGGCTGATCATGCACTGATCACGTGGCTGATCATGCACTGATCATGAAGCTGATCATACACTGATCACGTGACTGTCATGCACTGATCACGTGGCTGATCATGCACTGATCACGTGGCTGATCATGCACTGATCACATGGCTGATCATGCACTGATCACGTGGCTGATCATGCACTGATCACGTGGCTGATCATGCACTGATCACGAAGCTGATCATGCACTGATCATGGGACCATCATGCACTGATCACGTGGCTGATCATGCACTGATCACGTGACTGATCATGCACTGATCACGTGGCTGATCATGCACTGATCACGTGGCTGATCATGCACTGATCACGTGACTGTCATGCACTGATCACGTGGCTGATCATGCACTGATCACGTGGCTGATCATGCACTGATCACGTGGCTGATCATGCACTGATCACGTGCTGATCATGCACTGATCACGTGGCTGATCATGCACTGATCACGTGCTGATCATGCACTGATCACTGACTGATCATGCACTGATCACGTGGCTGATCATGCACTGATCACGTGGCTGATCATGCACTGATCATGAAGCTGATCATACACTGATCACGTGACTGTCATGCACTGATCACGTGGCTGATCATGCACTGATCACGTGGCTGATCATGCACTGATCACGTGGCTGATCATGCACTGATCACGAAGCTGATCATGCACTGATCACGTGACTGTCATGCACTGATCACGTGGCTGATCATACACTGATCACGTGGCTGATCATGCACTGATCACGTGGCTGATCATGCACTGATCACGTGGCTGATCATGCACTGATCACGTGGCTGATCATGCACTGATCACGTGGCTATCATGCACTGATCACGTGGCTGATCATGCACTGATCACGTGACTGATCATGCACTGATCACGTGATCATGCACTGATCACGTGGCTGATCATGCACTGATCACGTGACTGATCATGCACTGATCACGTGCTGATCATGCACTGATCACGTGGCTGATCATGCACTGATCACGTGACTGATCATGCACTGATCACGTGGCTGATCATGCACTGATCACGTGGCTGATCATGCACTGATCACGTGGCTGATCATGCACTGATCACGTGACTGTCATGCACTGATCACGTGGCTGATCATGCACTGATCACGTGGCTGATCATGCACTGATCACGTGGCTGATCATGCACTGATCACATGGCTGATCATGCACTGATCACGTGCTATCATGCACTGATCACATGGCTATCATGCACTGATCACACGGCTGATCATGCACTGATCATGAGGCTGATCATGCACTGATCACGTGTCTGATCATACACTGATCACATTACTGATCATGCACTGATCACGTGCCTGATCATGCACTGATCACGTGGCTCATCATGCACTGATCACGAAGCTGATCATACACTGATCACGTGACTCTGCATGCACTGATCACGTGGCTGATCATGCACTGATCACGTGGCTGATCATGCACTGATCACGTGGCTGATCATGCACTGATCACGTGGCTGATCATGCACTGATCACGTGACTGATCATGCACTGATCACGTGGCTGATCATGCACTGATCACGAAGCTGATCATGCACTGATCACGTGACTGCATGCACTGATCACGTGGCTGATCATGCACTGATCACGTGGCTGATCATGCACTGATCACGTGGCTGATCATGCACTGATCATGAAGCTGATCATGCACTGATCACGTGACTGCATGCACTGATCACGTGGCTGATCATGCACTGATCACGTGGCTGATCATGCACTGATCACGTGTCTGATCATGCACTGATCACATTACTGATCATGCACTGATCACGTGCCTGATCATGCACTGATCACGTGCTGATCATGCACTGATCACGAAGCTGATCATACACTGATCACGTGACTGTCATGCACTGATCACGTGGCTGATCATGCACTGATCACGTGGCTGATCATGCACTGATCACGTGCTGATCATGCACTGATCACGTGGCTGATCATGCACTGATCACGTGGCTGATCATACACTGATCATTGACTGATCATGCACTGATCACGTGGCTGATCATGCACTGATCACGTGGCTGATCATGCACTGATCACGAAGCTGATCATACACTGATCACGTGACTGTCATGCACTGATCACGTGGCTGATCATGCACTGATCACGTGGCTGATCATGCACTGATCACGAAGCTGATCATACACTGATCACGTGACTGTGCATGCACTGATCACGTGGCTGATCATACACTGATCACGTGGCTGATCATGCACTGATACATGGCTGATCATGCACTGATCACGTAGCTGATCATGCACTGATCACATGGCTATCATGCACTGATCACGGCTGATCATACACTGATCATGAGGCTGATCATGCACTGATCACGTGTCTGATCATGCACTGATCAATTACTGATCATGCACTGATCACGTGCCTGATCATGCACTGATCACGTGGCTGATCATGCACTGATCACGAAGCTGATCATACACTGATCACGTGACTGTCATGCACTGATCACGTGGCTGATCATGCACTGATCATGTGGCTGATCATGCACTGATCACGTGGCTGATCATGCACTGATCACGTGGCTGATCATGCACTGATCACGTGCTGATCATGCACTGATCACGTGACTGTCATGCACTGATCACGTGGCTGATCATGCACTGATCACGTGGCTGATCATGCACTGATCACGTGGCTGATCATGCACTGATCACGACTGCACATGCACTGATCACGTGGCTGATCATGCACTGATCACGTGCCTGATCATGCACTGATCACGTGGCTGATCATGCACTGATCAAGCTGATCATGCACTGATCACGTGACTGTCATGCACTGATCACGTGGCTGATCATGCACTGATCACGTGGCTGATCATGCACTGATCACGTGGCTGATCATGCACTGATCACGTGGCTGATCATGCACTGATCACGTGGCTGATCATGCACTGATCACGTGGCTGATCATGCACTGATCACGAAGCTGATCATGCACTGATCACGTGTCTGTCATGCACTGATCACGTGGCTGATCATGCATGATCACGTGGCTGATCATGCACTGATCACGAAGCTGATCATGCACTGATCACGTGACTGATCATGCACTGATCACGTGGCTGATCATGCACTGATCACGTGGCTGATCATGCACTGATCACATGGCTGATCATGCACTGATCACGTGCTGATCATGCACTGATCACGTGGCTATCATGCACTGATCACGTGGCTGATCATGCACTGATCATGTGGCTGATCATGCACTGATCACGTGTCTGATCATACACTGATCACGTGACTGATCATGCACTGATCACGTGCTGATCATGCACTGATCACGTGGCTGATCATGCACTGATCACGAAGCTGATCATACACTGATCACGTGACTGTCATGCACTGATCACGTGGCTGATCATGCACTGATCACGTGGCTGATCATGCACTGATCACGTGGCTGATCATGCACTGATCACGTGCTGATCATGCACTGATCACGTGACTGTCATGCACTGATCACGTGGCTGATCATGCACTGATCACGTGGCTGATCATGCACTGATCACGTGGCTGATCATGCACTGATCACGTGCTGATCATGCACTGATCACGTGGCTGATCATGCACTGATCACGTGCTGATCATGCACTGATCACGTGACTCATGCACTGATCACGTGGCTGATCATGCACTGATCACGTGGCTGATCATGCACTGATCACGTGGCTGATCATGCACTGATCACGTGCTGATCATGCACTGATCACGTGGCTATCATGCACTGATCACATGGCTGATCATGCACTGATCACGTGACTGATCATGCACTGATCACGTGGCTATCATGCACTGATCACGTGGCTGATCATGCACTGATCACGTGCCTGATCATGCACTGATCACGTGACTGATCATGCACTGATCACATGGCTGATCATGCACTGATCACGTGGCTGATCATGCACTGATCACGTGGCTGATCATGCACTGATCACGTGGCTGATCATGCACTGATCACGAAGCTGATCATGCACTGATCACGTGACTGTCATGCACTGATCACGTGGCTGATCATGCACTGATCACGTGGCTGATCATGCACTGATCACGTGGCTGATCATGCACTGATCACGTGACTGATCATGCACTGATCACGTGGCTGATCATGCACTGATCACGAAGCTGATCATGCACTGATCATGGGACCATGCATGCACTGATCACGTGGCTGATCATGCACTGATCACGTGACTGTCATGCACTGATCACGTGGCTGATCATGCACTGATCACTAACTGATCATGCACTGATCACGTGACTGTCATGCACTGATCACGTGGCTGATCATGCACTGATCACGTGGCTGATCATGCACTGATCACGTGGCTGATCATGCACTGATCACGTGGCTGATCATGCACTGATCACGTGGCTGATCATGCACTGATCACGTGGCTGATCATGCACTGATCACGTGCTGATCATGCACTGATCACGTGTCTGTGCATGCACTGATCACGTGGCTGATCATGCACTGATCACGTGGCTGATCATGCACTGATCACGTGGTGATCATACACTGATCACGTGACTGCATGCACTGATCACGTGGCTGATCATGCACTGATCACGTGGCTGATCATGCACTGATCACATGGCTGATCATGCACTGATCACGTAGCTGATCATGCACTGATCACGTGACTGTCATGCACTGATCACGTGGCTGATCATGCACTGATCATGAGGCTGATCATGCACTGATCACGTGGCTGATCATGCACTGATCACATTACTGATCATGCACTGATCACGTGCCTGATCATGCACTGATCACGTGCTGATCATGCACTGATCACGAAGCTGATCATACACTGATCACGTGACTGTGCATGCACTGATCACGTGGCTGATCATGCACTGATCATGTGGCTGATCATGCACTGATCACGTGGCTGATCATGCACTGATCACGTGGCTGATCATGCACTGATCACGTGCCTGATCATGCACTGATCACGTGACTGATCATGCACTGATCACGTGGCTGATCATGCACTGATCACGTGGCTGATCATGCACTGATCACGTGGCTGATCATGCACTGATCATGGCTGATCATGCACTGATCACGTGACTGCATGCACTGATCACGTGGCTGATCATGCACTGATCACGTGGCTGATCATGCACTGATCACGTGGCTGATCATGCACTGATCACGTGGCTGATCATGCACTGATCACGTGGCTGATCATGCACTGATCACGAAGCTGATCATGCACTGATCACGTGACCATGCATGCACTGATCACGTGGCTGATCATGCACTGATCACGTGACTGATCATGCACTGATCACGTGGCTGATCATGCACTGATCACTAACTGATCATGCACTGATCACGTGACTGTCATGCACTGATCACGTGGCTGATCATGCACTGATCACGTGGCTGATCATGCACTGATCACGTGGCTGATCATGCACTGATCACGTGGCTGATCATGCACTGATCACGTGGCTGATCATGCACTGATCACGTGGCTGATCATGCACTGATCACGAAGCTGATCATACACTGATCACGTGTCTGTGCATGCACTGATCACGTGGCTGATCATGCACTGATCACGTGGCTGATCATGCACTGATCACGAAGCTGATCATACACTGATCACGTGACTGTCATGCACTGATCACGTGGCTGATCATGCACTGATCACGTGGCTGATCATGCACTGATCACATGGCTGATCATGCACTGATCACGTGATCATGCACTGATCACATGACTATCATGCACTGATCACGTGGCTGATCATGCACTGATCATGTGGCTGATCATGCACTGATCACGTGGCTGATCATACACTGATCACATTACTGATCATGCACTGATCACGTGCTGATCATGCACTGATCACGTGGCTGATCATGCACTGATCACGTGCTGATCATACACTGATCACGTGACTGTCATGCACTGATCACGTGGCTGATCATGCACTGATCACGTGGCTGATCATGCACTGATCACGTGGCTGATCATGCACTGATCACGTGGCTGATCATGCACTGATCACGTGGCTGATCATGCACTGATCACGTGCTGATCATGCACTGATCACGTGACTGATCATGCACTGATCACGTGGCTGATCATGCACTGATCACGTGGCTGATCATGCACTGATCACGTGGCTGATCATGCACTGATCACGTGCTGATCATGCACTGATCACGTGGCTGATCATGCACTGATCACGTGGCTGATCATGCACTGATCACGGGACCATGCATGCACTGATCACGTGGCTGATCATGCACTGATCACGTGACTGTCATGCACTGATCACGTGGCTGATCATGCACTGATCACTGGCTGATCATGCACTGATCACGTGACTGATCATGCACTGATCACGTGGCTGATCATGCACTGATCACGTGGCTGATCATGCACTGATCACGTGGCTGATCATGCACTGATCACGTGGCTGATCATGCACTGATCACGTGGCTGATCATGCACTGATCACGTGGCTGATCATGCACTGATCACGTGACTGATCATGCACTGATCACGTGGCTGATCATGCACTGATCACGTGGCTGATCATGCACTGATCACGTGCTGATCATGCACTGATCACGTGACTGATCATGCACTGATCACGTGGCTGATCATGCACTGATCACGTGGCTGATCATGCACTGATCACGTGCTGATCATGCACTGATCACGTGACTGTCATGCACTGATCACGGCTGATCATGCACTGATCACGTGGCTGATCATGCACTGATCACGAAGCTGATCATGCACTGATCACGTGACTGTGCATGCACTGATCACGTGGCTGATCATGCACTGATCACGTGGCTGATCATGCACTGATCACGTGGCTGATCATGCACTGATCACGTGGCTGATCATGCACTGATCACGTGGCTGATCATGCACTGATCACGTGGCTGATCATGCACTGATCACGTGGCTGATCATGCACTGATCATGGCTGATCATGCACTGATCACGTGTCTGATCATGCACTGATCACGTACTGATCATGCACTGATCACGTGCTGATCATGCACTGATCACGTGGCTGATCATGCACTGATCACGTGATCATGCTGATCACGTGACTGTCATGCACTGATCACGTGGCTGATCATGCACTGATCACGTGGCTGATCATGCACTGATCACGTGGCTGATCATGCACTGATCACGTGGCTGATCATGCACTGATCACGAACCTGATCATGCACTGATCACGTGACTGATCATGCACTGATCACGTGGCTGATCATGCACTGATCACGTGGCTGATCATGCACTGATCACGTGACTGATCATGCACTGATCACGTGGCTGATCATGCACTGATCACGGCTGATCATGCACTGATCACGTGACTGATCATGCACTGATCACGTGGCTGATCATGCACTGATCACGTGACTGATCATGCACTGATCACGTGGCTGATCATGCACTGATCACGTGGCTGATCATGCACTGATCACGTGGCTGATCATGCACTGATCACGTGACTGATCATGCACTGATCACGTGGCTGATCATGCACTGATCACGTGGCTGATCATGCACTGATCACGTGGCTGATCATGCACTGATCACGTGACTGATCATGCACTGATCACGTGGCTGATCATGCACTGATCACGTGGCTGATCATGCACTGATCACGTGGCTGATCATGCACTGATCACGTGGCTGATCATGCACTGATCACGTGGCTGATCATGCACTGATCACGTGGCTGATCATGCACTGATCACGTGGCTGATCATGCACTGATCACGTGGCTGATCATGCACTGATCACGTGGCTGATCATGCACTGATCACGTGCTGATCATACACTGATCATGGGACCATCATGCACTGATCACGTGGCTGATCATGCACTGATCACGTGACTGTCATGCACTGATCACGTGGCTGATCATGCACTGATCACGTGGCTGATCATGCACTGATCACGTGACTGTCATGCACTGATCACGTGGCTGATCATGCACTGATCACGTGGCTGATCATGCACTGATCACGTGGCTGATCATGCACTGATCACGTGGCTGATCATGCACTGATCACGTGGCTGATCATGCACTGATCACGTGGCTGATCATGCACTGATCACGTGACTGATCATGCACTGATCACGTGGCTGATCATGCACTGATCACGTGGCTGATCATGCACTGATCACGTGCTGATCATGCACTGATCACGTGACTGTCATGCACTGATCACGTGGCTGATCATGCACTGATCACGTGGCTGATCATGCACTGATCACGTGGCTGATCATGCACTGATCACGTGGCTGATCATGCACTGATCACGTGGCTGATCATGCACTGATCACGTGACTGTCATGCACTGATCACGTGGCTGATCATGCACTGATCACGTGACTGATCATGCACTGATCACGTGGCTGATCATGCACTGATCACGGCTGATCATGCACTGATCACGTGACTGCATGCACTGATCACGTGGCTGATCATGCACTGATCACGTGGCTGATCATGCACTGATCACGTGGCTGATCATGCACTGATCACGTGCCTGATCATGCACTGATCACGTGGCTGATCATGCACTGATCACGTGGCTGATCATGCACTGATCACGTGACTGTCATGCACTGATCACGTGGCTGATCATGCACTGATCACGTGGCTGATCATGCACTGATCACGTGGCTGATCATGCACTGATCACGTGACTGATCATGCACTGATCACGTGGCTGATCATGCACTGATCACGTGGCTGATCATGCACTGATCACGTGGCTGATCATGCACTGATCACGTGACTGATCATGCACTGATCACGTGACTGATCATGCACTGATCACGTGGCTGATCATGCACTGATCACGTGGCTGATCATGCACTGATCACGTGGCTGATCATGCACTGATCACGTGGCTGATCATGCACTGATCACGTGGCTGATCATGCACTGATCACGTGCCTGATCATGCACTGATCACGTGGCTGATCATGCACTGATCACGTGGCTGATCATGCACTGATCACGTGACTGTCATGCACTGATCACGTGGCTGATCATGCACTGATCACGTGGCTGATCATGCACTGATCACGTGGCTGATCATGCACTGATCACGTGACTGTCATGCACTGATCACGTGGCTGATCATGCACTGATCACGTGGCTGATCATGCACTGATCACGAAGCTGATCATGCACTGATCACGTGACTGATCATGCACTGATCACGTGACTGATCATGCACTGATCACGTGGCTGATCATGCACTGATCACGTGGCTGATCATGCACTGATCACGGAGCTGATCATGCACTGATCACGTGACTGATCATGCACTGATCACGTGGCTGATCATGCACTGATCACGTGGCTGATCATGCACTGATCACGTGGCTGATCATGCACTGATCACGTGGCTGATCATGCACTGATCACGTGGCTGATCATGCACTGATCACGTGACTGTCATGCACTGATCACGTGGCTGATCATGCACTGATCACGTGGCTGATCATGCACTGATCACGTGACTGATCATGCACTGATCACGTGGCTGATCATGCACTGATCACGTGGCTGATCATGCACTGATCACGTGACTGATCATGCACTGATCACGTGGCTGATCATGCACTGATCACGTGGCTGATCATGCACTGATCACGTGCTGATCATGCACTGATCACGTGACTGATCATGCACTGATCACGTGGCTGATCATGCACTGATCACGTGGCTGATCATGCACTGATCACGAAGCTGATCATACACTGATCACGTGACTGTCATGCACTGATCACGTGGCTGATCATGCACTGATCACGTGGCTGATCATGCACTGATCACGAAGCTGATCATGCACTGATCACGTGACTGTCATGCACTGATCACGTGGCTGATCATGCACTGATCACGTGGCTGATCATGCACTGATCACGTGGCTGATCATGCACTGATCACGTGGCTGATCATGCACTGATCACGTGGCTGATCATGCACTGATCACGTGGCTGATCATGCACTGATCACGTGGCTGATCATGCACTGATCACGTGGCTGATCATGCACTGATCACGTGGCTGATCATGCACTGATCACGTGGCTGTCATGCACTGATCACGTGGCTGATCATGCACTGATCACGTGGCTGATCATGCACTGATCACGTGGCTGATCATGCACTGATCACGTGGCTGATCATGCACTGATCACGTGGCTGATCATGCACTGATCACGTGGCTGATCATGCACTGATCACGTGGCTGATCATGCACTGATCACGTGCTGATCATGCACTGATCACGTGGCTGATCATGCACTGATCACGTGGCTGATCATGCACTGATCACGTGGCTGATCATGCACTGATCACGAAGCTGATCATGCACTGATCACGTGACTCATGCACTGATCACGTGGCTGATCATGCACTGATCACGTGGCTGATCATGCACTGATCACGTGGCTGATCATGCACTGATCACGTGGCTGATCATGCACTGATCACGTGGCTGATCATGCACTGATCACGTGGCTGATCATGCACTGATCACGTGGCTGATCATGCACTGATCACGTGGCTGATCATGCACTGATCACGTGGCTGATCATGCACTGATCACGTGGCTGATCATGCACTGATCACGTGGCTGATCATGCACTGATCACGTGGCTGATCATGCACTGATCACTGGCTGATCATGCACTGATCACGTGACTGATCATGCACTGATCACGTGGCTGATCATGCACTGATCACGTGGCTGATCATGCACTGATCACGTGGCTGATCATGCACTGATCACGTGACTGATCATGCACTGATCACGTGGCTGATCATGCACTGATCACGTGCTGATCATGCACTGATCACGTGACTGATCATGCACTGATCACGTGGCTGATCATGCACTGATCACGTGGCTGATCATGCACTGATCACGAAGCTGATCATGCACTGATCACGTGACTGTCATGCACTGATCACGTGGCTGATCATGCACTGATCACGTGGCTGATCATGCACTGATCACGAAGCTGATCATGCACTGATCACGTGACTGTCATGCACTGATCACGTGGCTGATCATGCACTGATCACGTGGCTGATCATGCACTGATCACATGGCTGATCATGCACTGATCACGTGGCTGATCATGCACTGATCACGTGGCTGATCATGCACTGATCACGTGGCTGATCATGCACTGATCACGTGGCTGATCATGCACTGATCACGTGTCTGATCATGCACTGATCACGTGGCTGATCATGCACTGATCACGTGGCTGATCATGCACTGATCACGTGGCTGATCATGCACTGATCACGTGACTGATCATGCACTGATCACGTGGCTGATCATGCACTGATCACGTGGCTGATCATGCACTGATCACGTGGCTGATCATGCACTGATCACGTGGCTGATCATGCACTGATCACGGCTGATCATGCACTGATCACGTGACTGTCATGCACTGATCACGTGGCTGATCATGCACTGATCATGGCTGATCATGCACTGATCACGTGGCTGATCATGCACTGATCACGTGACTGATCATGCACTGATCACGTGGCTGATCATGCACTGATCACGAAGCTGATCATGCACTGATCACGTGACTGATCATGCACTGATCACGTGGCTGATCATGCACTGATCACGTGGCTGATCATGCACTGATCACGTGGCTGATCATGCACTGATCACGTGGCTGATCATGCACTGATCACGTGGCTGATCATGCACTGATCACGTGGCTGATCATGCACTGATCACGTGACTGATCATGCACTGATCACGTGGCTGATCATGCACTGATCACGTGGCTGATCATGCACTGATCACGTGGCTGATCATGCACTGATCACGTGGATCATGCACTGATCACGTGGCTGATCATGCACTGATCACGTGACTGATCATGCACTGATCACGTGGCTGATCATGCACTGATCACGTGGCTGATCATGCACTGATCACGTGGCTGATCATGCACTGATCACGTGGCTGATCATGCACTGATCACGTGGCTGATCATGCACTGATCACGTGACTGTCATGCACTGATCACGTGGCTGATCATGCACTGATCACGTGGCTGATCATGCACTGATCACGTGGCTGATCATGCACTGATCACGTGGCTGATCATGCACTGATCACGTGGCTGATCATGCACTGATCACGTGGCTGATCATGCACTGATCATGGCTGATCATGCACTGATCACGTGGCTGATCATGCACTGATCACGTGGCTGATCATGCACTGATCACGTGGCTGATCATGCACTGATCACGTGGCTGATCATGCACTGATCACGTGACTGTCATGCACTGATCACGTGGCTGATCATGCACTGATCACGTGGCTGATCATGCACTGATCACGTGGCTGATCATGCACTGATCACGTGGCTGATCATGCACTGATCACGTGGCTGATCATGCACTGATCACGTGACTGTCATGCACTGATCACGTGGCTGATCATGCACTGATCACGTGGCTGATCATGCACTGATCACGTGGCTGATCATGCACTGATCACGTGGCTGATCATGCACTGATCACGTGGCTGATCATGCACTGATCACGTGGCTATCATGCACTGATCACGTGGCTGATCATGCACTGATCATGTGGCTGATCATGCACTGATCACGTGGCTGATCATGCACTGATCACGTGACTGATCATGCACTGATCACGTGCTGATCATGCACTGATCACGTGGCTGATCATGCACTGATCACGTGCTGATCATGCACTGATCACGTGACTCTGCATGCACTGATCACGTGGCTGATCATGCACTGATCACGTGGCTGATCATGCACTGATCACGTGGCTGATCATGCACTGATCACGTGGCTGATCATGCACTGATCACGCTGATCATGCACTGATCACGTGACTGATCATGCACTGATCACGTGGCTGATCATGCACTGATCACGTGGCTGATCATGCACTGATCACGTGACTGATCATGCACTGATCACGTGGCTGATCATGCACTGATCACGAAGCTGATCATGCACTGATCACGTGACTGATCATGCACTGATCACGTGGCTGATCATGCACTGATCACGTGGCTGATCATGCACTGATCACGTGGCTGATCATGCACTGATCACGTGGCTGATCATGCACTGATCACGTGGCTGATCATGCACTGATCACGTGCCTGATCATGCACTGATCACGTGGCTGATCATGCACTGATCACGTGCTGATCATGCACTGATCACGTGGCTGTCATGCACTGATCACGTGGCTGATCATGCACTGATCACGTGGCTGATCATGCACTGATCACGAAGCTGATCATACACTGATCACGTGACTGTCATGCACTGATCACGTGGCTGATCATGCACTGATCACGTGGCTGATCATGCACTGATCACATGGCTGATCATGCACTGATCACGTAGCTATCATGCACTGATCACGTGGCTATCATGCACTGATCACGTGGCTGATCATGCACTGATCATGTGGCTGATCATGCACTGATCACGTGGCTGATCATGCACTGATCACGTGACTGATCATGCACTGATCACGTGGCTGATCATGCACTGATCACGTGGCTGATCATGCACTGATCACGGCTGATCATACACTGATCACGTGACTGTCATGCACTGATCACGTGGCTGATCATGCACTGATCACGTGGCTGATCATGCACTGATCACGTGGCTGATCATGCACTGATCACGTGCTGATCATGCACTGATCACGTGACTGTCATGCACTGATCACGTGGCTGATCATGCACTGATCACGTGGCTGATCATGCACTGATCACGTGGCTGATCATGCACTGATCACGTGACTGATCATGCACTGATCACGTGGCTGATCATGCACTGATCACGTGGCTGATCATGCACTGATCACGTGACTGTCATGCACTGATCACGTGGCTGATCATGCACTGATCACGTGGCTGATCATGCACTGATCACGTGACTGTCATGCACTGATCACGTGGCTGATCATGCACTGATCACGTGGCTGATCATGCACTGATCACGTGACTGTCATGCACTGATCACGTGGCTGATCATGCACTGATCACGTGGCTGATCATGCACTGATCACGTGGCTGATCATGCACTGATCACGTGGCTGATCATGCACTGATCACGTGGCTGATCATGCACTGATCACGTGGCTGATCATGCACTGATCACGTGGCTGATCATGCACTGATCACGTGGCTGATCATGCACTGATCACGTGCTGATCATGCACTGATCACGTGACTGTCATGCACTGATCACGTGGCTGATCATGCACTGATCACGTGGCTGATCATGCACTGATCACGTGGCTGATCATGCACTGATCACGTAGCTATCATGCACTGATCACGTGACTGATCATGCACTGATCACGTGGCTGATCATGCACTGATCATGTGGCTGATCATGCACTGATCACGTGGCTGATCATGCACTGATCACGTGACTGATCATGCACTGATCACGTGCTGATCATGCACTGATCACGTGGCTGATCATGCACTGATCACGAAGCTGATCATGCACTGATCACGTGACTGTCATGCACTGATCACGTGGCTGATCATGCACTGATCACGTGGCTGATCATGCACTGATCACGTGGCTGATCATGCACTGATCACGTGGCTGATCATGCACTGATCACGTGGCTGATCATGCACTGATCAATGACTGATCATGCACTGATCACGTGGCTGATCATGCACTGATCACGTGGCTGATCATGCACTGATCACGAAGCTGATCATACACTGATCACGTGACTGTCATGCACTGATCACGTGGCTGATCATGCACTGATCACGTGGCTGATCATGCACTGATCACGTGCTGATCATGCACTGATCACGTGACTGTCATGCACTGATCACGTGGCTGATCATGCACTGATCACGTGGCTGATCATGCACTGATCACGTGGCTGATCATGCACTGATCACGTGGCTGATCATGCACTGATCACGTGGCTGATCATGCACTGATCACGTGGCTGATCATGCACTGATCACGTGGCTGATCATGCACTGATCACGTGGCTGATCATGCACTGATCACGTGCTGATCATGCACTGATCACGTGACTGTCATGCACTGATCACGTGACTGATCATGCACTGATCACGTGGCTGATCATGCACTGATCACGTGGCTGATCATGCACTGATCACGTGGCTGATCATGCACTGATCACGTGGCTGATCATGCACTGATCACGTGGCTGATCATGCACTGATCACGTGGCTGATCATGCACTGATCACGGCTGATCATGCACTGATCACGTGACTGTCATGCACTGATCACGTGGCTGATCATGCACTGATCACGTGGCTGATCATGCACTGATCACGTGGCTGATCATGCACTGATCACGTGACTGTCATGCACTGATCACGTGGCTGATCATGCACTGATCACGTGGCTGATCATGCACTGATCACGTGGCTGATCATGCACTGATCACGTAGCTGATCATGCACTGATCACGTGGCTGATCATGCACTGATCACGTGGCTGATCATGCACTGATCACGTGGCTGATCATGCACTGATCACGTGGCTGATCATGCACTGATCACGTGACTGATCATGCACTGATCACGTGGCTGATCATGCACTGATCACGTGGCTGATCATGCACTGATCACGTGGCTGATCATGCACTGATCACGTGGCTGATCATGCACTGATCACTAAGGTGATCATGCACTGATCACGTGACTGATCATGCACTGATCACGTGGCTGATCATGCACTGATCACGTGGCTGATCATGCACTGATCACGTGGCTGATCATGCACTGATCACGTGACTGATCATGCACTGATCACGTGGCTGATCATGCACTGATCACGTGGCTGATCATGCACTGATCACGTGATGATCATGCACTGATCACGTGGCTGATCATGCACTGATCACGTGGCTGATCATGCACTGATCACGTGACTGATCATGCACTGATCACGTGGCTGATCATGCACTGATCACGTGGCTGATCATGCACTGATCACGTGACTGATCATGCACTGATCACGTGGCTGATCATGCACTGATCACGAAGCTGATCATGCACTGATCACGTGACTGTCATGCACTGATCACGTGGCTGATCATGCACTGATCACGTGGCTGATCATGCACTGATCACGTGACTGATCATGCACTGATCACGTGGCTGATCATGCACTGATCACGGGCTGATCATGCACTGATCACGTGACTCATGCACTGATCACGTGGCTGATCATGCACTGATCACGTGGCTGATCATGCACTGATCACGTGGCTGATCATGCACTGATCACGGCTGATCATGCACTGATCACGTGACTGTCATGCACTGATCACGTGGCTGATCATGCACTGATCACGTGGCTGATCATGCACTGATCACGTGGCTGATCATGCACTGATCACGTGACTGATCATGCACTGATCACGTGGCTGATCATGCACTGATCACGAAGCTGATCATGCACTGATCACGTGACTGATCATGCACTGATCACGTGGCTGATCATGCACTGATCACGTGGCTGATCATGCACTGATCACGTGACTGATCATGCACTGATCACGTGGCTGATCATGCACTGATCACGTGGCTGATCATGCACTGATCACGTGGCTGATCATGCACTGATCACGAAGCTGATCATGCACTGATCACGTGGCTGTCATGCACTGATCACGTGGCTGATCATGCACTGATCACGTGGCTGATCATGCACTGATCACGTGCTGATCATGCACTGATCACGTGACTGATCATGCACTGATCACGTGGCTGATCATGCACTGATCACGTGGCTGATCATGCACTGATCACGTGGCTGATCATGCACTGATCACGTGGCTATCATGCACTGATCACGTGGCTATCATGCACTGATCACGTGGCTGATCATGCACTGATCACGTGGCTGATCATGCACTGATCACGTGGCTGATCATGCACTGATCACGTGACTGATCATGCACTGATCACGTGACTGATCATGCACTGATCACGTGGCTGATCATGCACTGATCACGTGGCTGATCATGCACTGATCACGTCTGATCATGCACTGATCACGTGACTGATCATGCACTGATCACGTGGCTGATCATGCACTGATCACGTGGCTGATCATGCACTGATCACGTGGCTGATCATGCACTGATCACGTGGCTGATCATGCACTGATCACGTGACTGATCATGCACTGATCACGTGGCTGATCATGCACTGATCACGTGGCTGATCATGCACTGATCACGTGACTCTGCATGCACTGATCACGTGGCTGATCATGCACTGATCACGTGGCTGATCATGCACTGATCACGTTGCTGATCATGCACTGATCACGTGACTGATCATGCACTGATCACGTGGCTGATCATGCACTGATCACGTGGCTGATCATGCACTGATCACGAAGCTGATCATGCACTGATCACGTGACTGTCATGCACTGATCACGTGGCTGATCATGCACTGATCACGTGGCTGATCATGCACTGATCACGTGGCTGATCATGCACTGATCACGTGACTGATCATGCACTGATCACGTGGCTGATCATGCACTGATCACGTGGCTGATCATGCACTGATCACGTGGCTGATCATGCACTGATCACGTGGCTGATCATGCACTGATCACGTGACTGATCATGCACTGATCACGTGCTGATCATGCACTGATCACGTGGCTGATCATGCACTGATCACGAAGCTGATCATACACTGATCACGTGACTGTCATGCACTGATCACGTGGCTGATCATGCACTGATCACGTGGCTGATCATGCACTGATCACGTGGCTGATCATGCACTGATCACGTGGCTGATCATGCACTGATCACCTGATCATGCACTGATCACGTGACTGCATGCACTGATCACGTGGCTGATCATGCACTGATCACGTGGCTGATCATGCACTGATCACGTGGCTGATCATGCACTGATCACGTGGCTGATCATGCACTGATCACGTGGCTGATCATGCACTGATCACGTGGCTGATCATGCACTGATCACGTGGCTGATCATGCACTGATCACGTGGCTGATCATGCACTGATCACGTGACTGATCATGCACTGATCACGTGGCTGATCATGCACTGATCACGTGGCTGATCATGCACTGATCACGTGACTGCATGCACTGATCACGTGGCTGATCATGCACTGATCACGTGGCTGATCATGCACTGATCACGTGGCTGATCATGCACTGATCACGTGGCTGATCATGCACTGATCACGTGGCTGATCATGCACTGATCACGTGCTGATCATGCACTGATCACGTGACTGATCATGCACTGATCACGTGGCTGATCATGCACTGATCACGTGGCTGATCATGCACTGATCACGTGGCTGATCATGCACTGATCACGTGGCTGATCATGCACTGATCACGTGGCTGATCATGCACTGATCACGTGGCTGATCATGCACTGATCACGTGGCTGATCATGCACTGATCACGTGCCTGATCATGCACTGATCACGTGGCTGATCATGCACTGATCACGTGGCTGATCATGCACTGATCACGTGCTGTCATGCACTGATCACGTGACTGATCATGCACTGATCACGTGGCTGATCATGCACTGATCACGTGGCTGATCATGCACTGATCACGTGGCTGATCATGCACTGATCACGTGGCTGATCATGCACTGATCACGTGGCTGATCATGCACTGATCACGTGGCTGATCATGCACTGATGATCACTGATCATGCACTGATCACGAAGCTGATCATGCACTGATCACGTGACTGTCATGCACTGATCACGTGGCTGATCATGCACTGATCACGTGGCTGATCATGCACTGATCACGTGCTGATCATGCACTGATCACGTGACTGTCATGCACTGATCACGTGGCTGATCATGCACTGATCACGTGGCTGATCATGCACTGATCACGTGGCTGATCATGCACTGATCACGTGGCTGATCATGCACTGATCACGTGGCTATCATGCACTGATCACGTGGCTGATCATGCACTGATCACGTGGCTGATCATGCACTGATCACGTGGCTGATCATGCACTGATCACGTGACTGATCATGCACTGATCACGTGGCTGATCATGCACTGATCACGTGGCTGATCATGCACTGATCACGTGGCTGATCATGCACTGATCACGGTGATCATGCACTGATCACGTGACTGATCATGCACTGATCACGTGGCTGATCATGCACTGATCACGTGGCTGATCATGCACTGATCACGTGGCTGATCATGCACTGATCACGTGGCTATCATGCACTGATCACGTGGCTGATCATGCACTGATCACGTGGCTGATCATGCACTGATCACGTGGCTGATCATGCACTGATCACGTGACTGATCATGCACTGATCACGTGGCTGATCATGCACTGATCACGTGGCTGATCATGCACTGATCACGTGGCTGATCATGCACTGATCACGTGGCTGATCATGCACTGATCACTAAGGTGATCATGCACTGATCACGTGACTGATCATGCACTGATCACGTGGCTGATCATGCACTGATCACGTGGCTGATCATGCACTGATCACGTGGCTGATCATGCACTGATCACGTGACTGATCATGCACTGATCACGTGGCTGATCATGCACTGATCACGAAGCTGATCATGCACTGATCACGTGACTGTCATGCACTGATCACGTGGCTGATCATGCACTGATCACGTGGCTGATCATGCACTGATCACGTGACTGATCATGCACTGATCACGTGGCTGATCATGCACTGATCACGAAGCTGATCATGCACTGATCACGTGACTGATCATGCACTGATCACGTGGCTGATCATGCACTGATCACGAAGCTGATCATGCACTGATCACGTGACTGTCATGCACTGATCACGTGGCTGATCATGCACTGATCACGTGGCTGATCATGCACTGATCACGTGACTGATCATGCACTGATCACGTGGCTGATCATGCACTGATCACGTGCTGATCATGCACTGATCACGTGACTGTCATGCACTGATCACGTGGCTGATCATGCACTGATCACGTGGCTGATCATGCACTGATCACGTGGCTGATCATGCACTGATCACGAAGCTGATCATGCACTGATCACGTGACTGTCATGCACTGATCACGTGGCTGATCATGCACTGATCACGTGGCTGATCATGCACTGATCACGTGGCTGATCATGCACTGATCACGTGACTGATCATGCACTGATCACGTGGCTGATCATGCACTGATCACGAAGCTGATCATGCACTGATCACGTGACTGTCATGCACTGATCACGTGGCTGATCATGCACTGATCACGTGGCTGATCATGCACTGATCACGTGACTGTCATGCACTGATCACGTGGCTGATCATGCACTGATCACGTGGCTGATCATGCACTGATCACGTGGCTGATCATGCACTGATCACGAAGCTGATCATGCACTGATCACGTGTCTGTCATGCACTGATCACGTGGCTGATCATGCACTGATCACGTGGCTGATCATGCACTGATCACGTGCTGATCATGCACTGATCACGTGACTGTCATGCACTGATCACGTGGCTGATCATGCACTGATCACGTGGCTGATCATGCACTGATCACGTGGCTGATCATGCACTGATCACGTGGCTATCATGCACTGATCACATGGCTATCATGCACTGATCACGTGGCTGATCATGCACTGATCATGTGGCTGATCATGCACTGATCACGTGGCTGATCATGCACTGATCACGTGACTGATCATGCACTGATCACGTGGCTGATCATGCACTGATCACGTGGCTGATCATGCACTGATCACGTGGCTGATCATGCACTGATCACGTCTGATCATGCACTGATCACGTGACTGATCATGCACTGATCACGTGGCTGATCATGCACTGATCACGTGGCTGATCATGCACTGATCACGTGGCTGATCATGCACTGATCACGTGCTGATCATGCACTGATCACGTGACTGTCATGCACTGATCACGTGGCTGATCATGCACTGATCACGAAGCTGATCATGCACTGATCACGTGACTCTCATGCACTGATCACGTGGCTGATCATGCACTGATCACGTGGCTGATCATGCACTGATCACGTTGCTGATCATGCACTGATCACGTGACTGATCATGCACTGATCACGTGCCTGATCATGCACTGATCACGTGGCTGATCATGCACTGATCACGAAGCTGATCATGCACTGATCACGTGACTGTCATGCACTGATCACGTGGCTGATCATGCACTGATCACGTGGCTGATCATGCACTGATCACGTGGCTGATCATGCACTGATCACGTGACTGATCATGCACTGATCACGTTGCTGATCATGCACTGATCACGTGGCTGATCATGCACTGATCATGTGGCTGATCATGCACTGATCACGTGTCTGATCATGCACTGATCACGTGACTGATCATGCACTGATCACGTGCTGATCATGCACTGATCACGTGGCTGATCATGCACTGATCACGTGCTGATCATACACTGATCACGTGACTGTCATGCACTGATCACGTGGCTGATCATGCACTGATCACGTGGCTGATCATGCACTGATCACGTGGCTGATCATGCACTGATCACGTGGCTGATCATGCACTGATCACGAAGCTGATCATGCACTGATCACGTGACTGTCATGCACTGATCACGTGGCTGATCATGCACTGATCACGTGACTGATCATGCACTGATCACGTGGCTGATCATGCACTGATCACGTGCTGATCATGCACTGATCACGTGACTGCATGCACTGATCACGTGGCTGATCATGCACTGATCACGTGGCTGATCATGCACTGATCACGTGGCTGATCATGCACTGATCACGTGCCTGATCATGCACTGATCACGTGGCTGATCATGCACTGATCACGAAGCTGATCATGCACTGATCACGTGGCTGATCATGCACTGATCACGTGGCTGATCATGCACTGATCACGTGACTGATGCACTGATCACGTGGCTGATCATGCACTGATCACGTGGCTGATCATGCACTGATCACGTGACTGCATGCACTGATCACGTGGCTGATCATGCACTGATCACGTGACTGATCATGCACTGATCACGTGGCTGATCATGCACTGATCACGTGGCTGATCATGCACTGATCACGTGGCTGATCATGCACTGATCACGTGGCTGATCATGCACTGATCACGTGACTGATCATGCACTGATCACGTGGCTGATCATGCACTGATCACGTGGCTGATCATGCACTGATCACGTGGCTGATCATGCACTGATCACGTGGCTGATCATGCACTGATCACGTGGCTGATCATGCACTGATCACGTGGCTGATCATGCACTGATCACGTGGCTGATCATGCACTGATCACGTGCTGATCATGCACTGATCACGTGGCTGATCATGCACTGATCACGAAGCTGATCATGCACTGATCACGTGACTGTCATGCACTGATCACGTGACTGATCATGCACTGATCACGTGGCTGATCATGCACTGATCACGTGGCTGATCATGCACTGATCACGTGGCTGATCATGCACTGATCACGTGGCTGATCATGCACTGATCACGTGGCTGATCATGCACTGATCACGTGGCTGATCATGCACTGATCACGTGGCTGATCATGCACTGATCACGGCTGATCATGCACTGATCACGTGACTGTCATGCACTGATCACGTGGCTGATCATGCACTGATCACGTGGCTGATCATGCACTGATCACGAAGCTGATCATACACTGATCACGTGACTGTCATGCACTGATCACGTGGCTGATCATGCACTGATCACGTGGCTGATCATGCACTGATCACGTGGCTGATCATGCACTGATCACGTGGCTGATCATGCACTGATCACATGGCTATCATGCACTGATCACGTGGCTGATCATGCACTGATCACGTGGCTGATCATGCACTGATCACGTGGCTGATCATGCACTGATCACGTGACTGATCATGCACTGATCACGTGGCTGATCATGCACTGATCACGTGGCTGATCATGCACTGATCACGTGGCTGATCATGCACTGATCACTAAGGTGATCATGCACTGATCACGTGACTGATCATGCACTGATCACGTGGCTGATCATGCACTGATCACGTGGCTGATCATGCACTGATCACGTGGCTGATCATGCACTGATCACGTGACTGATCATGCACTGATCACGTGGCTGATCATGCACTGATCACGAAGCTGATCATGCACTGATCACGTGACTGATCATGCACTGATCACGTGGCTGATCATGCACTGATCACGTGGCTGATCATGCACTGATCACGTGGCTGATCATGCACTGATCACGTGACTGTCATGCACTGATCACGTGGCTGATCATGCACTGATCACGTGCTGATCATGCACTGATCACGTGGCTGATCATGCACTGATCACGTGGCTGATCATGCACTGATCACGTGACTGATCATGCACTGATCACGTGGCTGATCATGCACTGATCACGTGGCTGATCATGCACTGATCACGTGGCTGATCATGCACTGATCACGAAGCTGATCATGCACTGATCACGTGGCTATCATGCACTGATCACGTGGCTGATCATGCACTGATCACGAAGCTGATCATGCACTGATCATGGGACCATCATGCACTGATCACGTGGCTGATCATGCACTGATCACGTGACTGTCATGCACTGATCACGTGGCTGATCATGCACTGATCACGAAGCTGATCATGCACTGATCACGTGACTGTCATGCACTGATCACGTGGCTGATCATGCACTGATCACGTGGCTGATCATGCACTGATCACGTGCTGATCATGCACTGATCACGTGCTGATCATGCACTGATCACGTGGCTGATCATGCACTGATCACGTGGCTGATCATGCACTGATCACGTGGCTGATCATGCACTGATCACGTGACTGATCATGCACTGATCACGTGGCTGATCATGCACTGATCACGTGGCTGATCATGCACTGATCACGTGCTGATCATGCACTGATCACGTGACTGTCATGCACTGATCACGTGGCTGATCATGCACTGATCACGTGGCTGATCATGCACTGATCACGTGGCTGATCATGCACTGATCACGTGGCTGATCATGCACTGATCACGTGGCTGATCATGCACTGATCACGTGACTGTCATGCACTGATCACGTGGCTGATCATGCACTGATCACGTGACTGATCATGCACTGATCACGTGGCTGATCATGCACTGATCACGTGCTGATCATGCACTGATCACGTGACTGCATGCACTGATCACGTGGCTGATCATGCACTGATCACGTGGCTGATCATGCACTGATCACGTGGCTGATCATGCACTGATCACGTGCCTGATCATGCACTGATCACGTGGCTGATCATGCACTGATCACGAAGCTGATCATGCACTGATCACGTGACTGTCATGCACTGATCACGTGGCTGATCATGCACTGATCACGTGGCTGATCATGCACTGATCACGTGGCTGATCATGCACTGATCACGTGACTGATCATGCACTGATCACGTGGCTGATCATGCACTGATCACGTGGCTGATCATGCACTGATCACGAAGCTGATCATGCACTGATCACGTGACTGTCATGCACTGATCACGTGGCTGACATGCACTGATCACGTGGCTGATCATGCACTGATCACGGAGCTGATCATGCACTGATCACGTGACTGTCATGCACTGATCACGTGGCTGATCATGCACTGATCACGTGGCTGATCATGCACTGATCACGTGGCTGATCATGCACTGATCACGTGACTGTCATGCACTGATCACGTGGCTGATCATGCACTGATCACGTGGCTGATCATGCACTGATCACGTGGCTGATCATGCACTGATCACGTGGCTGATCATGCACTGATCACGTGGCTGATCATGCACTGATCACGTGGCTGATCATGCACTGATCACGTGACTGATCATGCACTGATCACGTGGCTGATCATGCACTGATCACGTGGCTGATCATGCACTGATCACGTGACTGATCATGCACTGATCACGTGGCTGATCATGCACTGATCACGTGGCTGATCATGCACTGATCACGTGGCTGATCATACACTGATCACGTGACTGTCATGCACTGATCACGTGGCTGATCATGCACTGATCACGTGGCTGATCATGCACTGATCACGTGGCTGATCATGCACTGATCACGTGGCTGATCATGCACTGATCACGTGGCTGATCATGCACTGATCACGTGACTGATCATGCACTGATCACGTGGCTGATCATGCACTGATCACGTGGCTGATCATGCACTGATCACGTGACTGATCATGCACTGATCACGTGCCTGATCATGCACTGATCACGTGCCTGATCATGCACTGATCACGTGACTGATCATGCACTGATCACGTGGCTGATCATGCACTGATCACGTGGCTGATCATGCACTGATCACGAAGCTGATCATACACTGATCACGTGACTGTCATGCACTGATCACGTGGCTGATCATGCACTGATCACATGGCTGATCATGCACTGATCACGTGGCTGATCATGCACTGATCACATGGCTATCATGCACTGATCACGTGGCTGATCATGCACTGATCATGTGGCTGATCATGCACTGATCACGTGGCTGATCATGCACTGATCACATGACTGATCATGCACTGATCACGTGCCTGATCATGCACTGATCACGTGGCTGATCATGCACTGATCACGTGCTGATCATACACTGATCACGTGACTCATGCACTGATCACGTGGCTGATCATGCACTGATCACGTGGCTGATCATGCACTGATCACGTGGCTGATCATGCACTGATCACGTGGCTGATCATGCACTGATCACGTGGCTGATCATGCACTGATCACGTGACTGTCATGCACTGATCACGTGGCTGATCATGCACTGATCACGTGGCTGATCATGCACTGATCACGTGACTGATCATGCACTGATCACGTGGCTGATCATGCACTGATCACGAAGCTGATCATGCACTGATCACGTGACTGTCATGCACTGATCACGTGGCTGATCATGCACTGATCACGTGGCTGATCATGCACTGATCACGTTGCTGATCATGCACTGATCACGTGACTGATCATGCACTGATCACGTGGCTGATCATGCACTGATCACGTGGCTGATCATGCACTGATCACGGCTGATCATACACTGATCACGTGACTGTCATGCACTGATCACGTGGCTGATCATGCACTGATCACGTGGCTGATCATGCACTGATCACGAAGCTGATCATACACTGATCACGTGACTGTCATGCACTGATCACGTGGCTGATCATGCACTGATCACGTGGCTGATCATGCACTGATCACGTGGCTGATCATGCACTGATCACGTGGCTGATCATGCACTGATCACGTGGCTGATCATGCACTGATCACGTGGCTGATCATGCACTGATCACGTGGCTGATCATGCACTGATCACGTGGCTGATCATGCACTGATCACGAAGCTGATCATACACTGATCACGTGACTGTCATGCACTGATCACGTGGCTGATCATGCACTGATCACGTGGCTGATCATGCACTGATCACGCTGATCATACACTGATCACGTGACTGTCATGCACTGATCACGTGGCTGATCATGCACTGATCACGTGGCTGATCATGCACTGATCACATGGCTGATCATGCACTGATCACGTAGCTATCATGCACTGATCACATGGCTATCATGCACTGATCACGTGGCTGATCATGCACTGATCATGTGGCTGATCATGCACTGATCACGTCTGATCATGCACTGATCACATGACTGATCATGCACTGATCACGTGGCTGATCATGCACTGATCACGTGGCTGATCATGCACTGATCACGTGGCTGATCATGCACTGATCACTAAGGTGATCATGCACTGATCACGTGACTGTCATGCACTGATCACGTGGCTGATCATGCACTGATCACGTGGCTGATCATGCACTGATCACGTGGCTGATCATGCACTGATCACGTGACTGATCATGCACTGATCACGTGGCTGATCATGCACTGATCATGAAGCTGATCATGCACTGATCACGTGACTGTCATGCACTGATCACGTGGCTGATCATGCACTGATCACGTGGCTGATCATGCACTGATCACGGCTGATCATGCACTGATCACGTGACTGTCATGCACTGATCACGTGGCTGATCATGCACTGATCACGTGGCTGATCATGCACTGATCACGTGGCTGATCATGCACTGATCACGTGACTGTCATGCACTGATCACGTGGCTGATCATGCACTGATCACGTGGCTGATCATGCACTGATCACATGGCTGATCATGCACTGATCACGTGGTATCATGCACTGATCACATGGCTATCATGCACTGATCACGTGGCTGATCATGCACTGATCATGTGGCTGATCATGCACTGATCACGTGTCTGATCATGCACTGATCACGTGACTGATCATGCACTGATCACGTGGCTGATCATGCACTGATCACGTGGCTGATCATACACTGATCACGTGACTGTCATGCACTGATCACGTGGCTGATCATGCACTGATCACGTGGCTGATCATGCACTGATCACGTGGCTGATCATGCACTGATCACGTGGCTGATCATGCACTGATCACGAAGCTGATCATACACTGATCACGTGACTGTCATGCACTGATCACGTGGCTGATCATGCACTGATCATGGCTGATCATGCACTGATCACGTGGCTGATCATGCACTGATCACGTGACTGATCATGCACTGATCACGTGGCTGATCATGCACTGATCATGAAGCTGATCATGCACTGATCACGTGACTGTCATGCACTGATCACGTGGCTGATCATGCACTGATCACGTGGCTGATCATGCACTGATCACGTGGCTGATCATGCACTGATCACGTGCTGATCATGCACTGATCACGTGACTGATCATGCACTGATCACGTGGCTGATCATGCACTGATCACGAAGCTGATCATGCACTGATCACGTGACTGTCATGCACTGATCACGTGGCTGATCATGCACTGATCACGTGGCTGATCATGCACTGATCACGTGGCTGATCATGCACTGATCACGTGGCTGATCATGCACTGATCACGTGGCTGATCATGCACTGATCACGTGGCTGATCATGCACTGATCACGTGACTTCATGCACTGATCACGTGACTGATCATGCACTGATCACGTGGCTGATCATGCACTGATCACGTGGCTGATCATGCACTGATCACGTGGCTATCATGCACTGATCACATGGCTGATCATGCACTGATCACGTGACTGATCATGCACTGATCACGTGGCTATCATGCACTGATCACGTGGCTGATCATGCACTGATCACGTGACTGATCATGCACTGATCACGTGGCTGATCATGCACTGATCACGTGGCTGATCATGCACTGATCACGTGGCTGATCATGCACTGATCACGTGGCTGATCATGCACTGATCACGAAGCTGATCATGCACTGATCACGTGACTGATCATGCACTGATCACGTGACTGATCATGCACTGATCACGTGGCTGATCATGCACTGATCACGTGGCTGATCATGCACTGATCACGTGGCTGATCATGCACTGATCACGTGGCTGATCATGCACTGATCACGTGGCTGATCATGCACTGATCACGGGACCATCATGCACTGATCACGTGGCTGATCATGCACTGATCACGTGGCTGATCATGCACTGATCACATGGCTGATCATGCACTGATCACGTGGCTATCATGCACTGATCACGTGGCTATCATGCACTGATCACGTGGCTGATCATGCACTGATCACGTGGCTGATCATGCACTGATCACGTGGCTGATCATGCACTGATCACGTGACTGATCATGCACTGATCACGTGCTGATCATGCACTGATCACGTGGCTGATCATGCACTGATCACGTGCTGATCATACACTGATCACGTGACTCTGCATGCACTGATCACGTGGCTGATCATGCACTGATCACGTGGCTGATCATGCACTGATCACGTGGCTGATCATGCACTGATCACGTGGCTGATCATGCACTGATCACGTGGCTGATCATGCACTGATCACGTGACTGTCATGCACTGATCACGTGGCTGATCATGCACTGATCACGTGGCTGATCATGCACTGATCACGTGACTGATCATGCACTGATCACGTGGCTGATCATGCACTGATCATGAAGCTGATCATACACTGATCACGGACTGTCATGCACTGATCACGTGGCTGATCATGCACTGATCACGTGGCTGATCATGCACTGATCACGTGGCTGATCATGCACTGATCACGTGACTGATCATGCACTGATCACGTGCTGATCATGCACTGATCACGTGGCTGATCATGCACTGATCACGTGGCTGATCATGCACTGATCACGTGACTGTCATGCACTGATCACGTGGCTGATCATGCACTGATCACGTGGCTGATCATGCACTGATCACGTGGCTGATCATGCACTGATCACGTGCTGATCATGCACTGATCACGTGGCTGATCATGCACTGATCACGTGGCTGATCATGCACTGATCACGTGACTGTCATGCACTGATCACGTGGCTGATCATGCACTGATCACGTGGCTGATCATGCACTGATCACGTGGCTGATCATGCACTGATCACGTGACTGTCATGCACTGATCACGTGACTGATCATGCACTGATCACGTGGCTGATCATGCACTGATCACGTGGCTGATCATGCACTGATCACGTGGCTGATCATGCACTGATCACGTGGCTGATCATGCACTGATCACGTGGCTGATCATGCACTGATCACGTGCTGATCATGCACTGATCACGTGGCTGATCATGCACTGATCACGAAGCTGATCATACACTGATCACGTGTCTGTCATGCACTGATCACGTGGCTGATCATGCACTGATCACGTGGCTGATCATGCACTGATCACGAAGCTGATCATACACTGATCACGTGACTGTCATGCACTGATCACGTGGCTGATCATGCACTGATCACGTGGCTGATCATGCACTGATCACGTGGCTGATCATGCACTGATCACGTAGCTATCATGCACTGATCACATGGCTATCATGCACTGATCACGTGGCTGATCATGCACTGATCACGTGGCTGATCATGCACTGATCACGTGGCTGATCATGCACTGATCACGTGACTGATCATGCACTGATCACGTGGCTGATCATGCACTGATCACGTGGCTGATCATGCACTGATCACGTGGCTGATCATGCACTGATCACGTGACTGTCATGCACTGATCACGTGGCTGATCATGCACTGATCACGTGGCTGATCATGCACTGATCACGTGGCTGATCATGCACTGATCACGTGGCTGATCATGCACTGATCACGTGACTGTCATGCACTGATCACGTGGCTGATCATGCACTGATCACGTGGCTGATCATGCACTGATCACGTGGCTGATCATGCACTGATCACGTGACTGATCATGCACTGATCACGTGGCTGATCATGCACTGATCACGTGGCTGATCATGCACTGATCACGTGACTGTCATGCACTGATCACGTGGCTGATCATGCACTGATCACGTGGCTGATCATGCACTGATCACGTGACTGATCATGCACTGATCACGTGGCTGATCATGCACTGATCACGTGGCTGATCATGCACTGATCACGTGACTGTCATGCACTGATCACGTGGCTGATCATGCACTGATCACGTGGCTGATCATGCACTGATCACGTGGCTGATCATGCACTGATCACGAAGCTGATCATGCACTGATCACGTGACTGTCATGCACTGATCACGTGGCTGATCATGCACTGATCACGTGGCTGATCATGCACTGATCACGTGGCTGATCATGCACTGATCACGTGGCTGATCATGCACTGATCACGTGACTGTCATGCACTGATCACGTGGCTGATCATGCACTGATCACGTGGCTGATCATGCACTGATCACGTGACTGATCATGCACTGATCACGTGGCTGATCATGCACTGATCACGTGGCTGATCATGCACTGATCACGTGACTGATCATGCACTGATCACGTGGCTGATCATGCACTGATCATGAAGCTGATCATGCACTGATCACGTGACTGTCATGCACTGATCACGTGGCTGATCATGCACTGATCACGTGGCTGATCATGCACTGATCACGTGACTGATCATGCACTGATCACGTGGCTGATCATGCACTGATCACGTGGCTGATCATGCACTGATCACGTGACTGTCATGCACTGATCACGTGGCTGATCATGCACTGATCACGTGGCTGATCATGCACTGATCACGTGGCTGATCATGCACTGATCACGTGGCTGATCATGCACTGATCACGTGACTGATCATGCACTGATCACGTGGCTGATCATGCACTGATCACGTGGCTGATCATGCACTGATCACGTGGCTGATCATGCACTGATCACGTGACTGATCATGCACTGATCACGTGGCTGATCATGCACTGATCACGAAGCTGATCATGCACTGATCACGTGACTGTCATGCACTGATCACGTGGCTGATCATGCACTGATCACGTGGCTGATCATGCACTGATCACGTGACTGTCATGCACTGATCACGTGGCTGATCATGCACTGATCACGTGGCTGATCATGCACTGATCACGTGGCTGATCATGCACTGATCACGAAGCTGATCATGCACTGATCACGTGACTGTCATGCACTGATCACGTGGCTGATCATGCACTGATCACGTGGCTGATCATGCACTGATCACGAAGCTGATCATGCACTGATCACGTGACTGTCATGCACTGATCACGTGGCTGATCATGCACTGATCACGTGGCTGATCATGCACTGATCACATGGCTGATCATGCACTGATCACGTGGCTATCATGCACTGATCACATGGCTATCATGCACTGATCACGTGGCTGATCATGCACTGATCATGTGGCTGATCATGCACTGATCACGTGGCTGATCATGCACTGATCACATGACTGATCATGCACTGATCACGTGCCTGATCATGCACTGATCACGTGGCTGATCATGCACTGATCACGTGGCTGATCATGCACTGATCACGTCTGATCATGCACTGATCACGTGACTGATCATGCACTGATCACGTGGCTGATCATGCACTGATCACGTGGCTGATCATGCACTGATCACGTGGCTGATCATGCACTGATCACGAAGATCATGCACTGATCACGTGACTGTCATGCACTGATCACGTGGCTGATCATGCACTGATCACGAAGCTGATCATGCACTGATCACGTGACTCTGCATGCACTGATCACGTGGCTGATCATGCACTGATCACGTGGCTGATCATGCACTGATCACGTTGCTGATCATGCACTGATCACGTGACTGATCATGCACTGATCACGTGCCTGATCATGCACTGATCACGTGGCTGATCATGCACTGATCACGAAGCTGATCATGCACTGATCACGTGACTGTCATGCACTGATCACGTGGCTGATCATGCACTGATCACGTGGCTGATCATGCACTGATCACGTGGCTGATCATGCACTGATCACGTGACTGATCATGCACTGATCACGTGGCTGATCATGCACTGATCACGTGGCTGATCATGCACTGATCACGTGGCTGATCATGCACTGATCACGTGGCTGATCATGCACTGATCACGTGACTGATCATGCACTGATCACGTGGCTGATCATGCACTGATCACGTGGCTGATCATGCACTGATCACGTGGCTGATCATGCACTGATCACGTGACTGTCATGCACTGATCACGTGGCTGATCATGCACTGATCACGTGGCTGATCATGCACTGATCACGTGGCTGATCATGCACTGATCACGTGGCTGATCATGCACTGATCACGTGGCTGATCATGCACTGATCACGTGACTGTCATGCACTGATCACGTGGCTGATCATGCACTGATCACGTGACTGATCATGCACTGATCACGTGGCTGATCATGCACTGATCACGTGGCTGATCATGCACTGATCACGTGACTGCATGCACTGATCACGTGGCTGATCATGCACTGATCACGTGGCTGATCATGCACTGATCACGTGGCTGATCATGCACTGATCACGTGCCTGATCATGCACTGATCACGTGGCTGATCATGCACTGATCACGAAGCTGATCATACACTGATCACGTGACTGTCATGCACTGATCACGTGGCTGATCATGCACTGATCACGTGGCTGATCATGCACTGATCACGAAGCTGATCATGCACTGATCACGTGACTGTCATGCACTGATCACGTGGCTGATCATGCACTGATCACGTGGCTGATCATGCACTGATCACATGGCTGATCATGCACTGATCACGTGGCTATCATGCACTGATCACGTGGCTATCATGCACTGATCACGTGGCTGATCATGCACTGATCACGTGGCTGATCATGCACTGATCACGTCTGATCATGCACTGATCACGTGACTGATCATGCACTGATCACGTGGCTGATCATGCACTGATCACGTGGCTGATCATGCACTGATCACGTGGCTGATCATGCACTGATCACGTGGCTGATCATGCACTGATCACTGGTGATCATGCACTGATCACGTGACTGATCATGCACTGATCACGTGGCTGATCATGCACTGATCACGTGGCTGATCATGCACTGATCACGTGGCTGATCATGCACTGATCACGTGACTGATCATGCACTGATCACGTGGCTGATCATGCACTGATCACGAAGCTGATCATGCACTGATCACGTGACTGTCATGCACTGATCACGTGGCTGATCATGCACTGATCACGTGGCTGATCATGCACTGATCACGTGACTGATCATGCACTGATCACGTGGCTGATCATGCACTGATCACGAGCTGATCATGCACTGATCACGTGACTGATCATGCACTGATCACGTGGCTGATCATGCACTGATCACGTGGCTGATCATGCACTGATCACGTGACTGATCATGCACTGATCACGTGGCTGATCATGCACTGATCACGTGGCTGATCATGCACTGATCACGTGACTGATCATGCACTGATCACGTGGCTGATCATGCACTGATCACGGCTGATCATGCACTGATCACGTGACTGTCATGCACTGATCACGTGGCTGATCATGCACTGATCACGTGGCTGATCATGCACTGATCACGTGGCTGATCATGCACTGATCACGTGGCTGATCATGCACTGATCACGTGACTGATCATGCACTGATCACGTGGCTGATCATGCACTGATCACGTGGCTGATCATGCACTGATCACGTGGCTGATCATGCACTGATCACGTGACTGATCATGCACTGATCACGTGGCTGATCATGCACTGATCACGAAGCTGATCATGCACTGATCACGTGACTGTCATGCACTGATCACGTGGCTGATCATGCACTGATCACGTGGCTGATCATGCACTGATCACGTGACTGATCATGCACTGATCACGTGGCTGATCATGCACTGATCACGTGGCTGATCATGCACTGATCACGTGGCTGATCATGCACTGATCACGAAGCTGATCATGCACTGATCACGTGACTGTCATGCACTGATCACGTGGCTGATCATGCACTGATCACGTGGCTGATCATGCACTGATCACGAAGCTGATCATGCACTGATCACGTGACTGTCATGCACTGATCACGTGGCTGATCATGCACTGATCACGTGGCTGATCATGCACTGATCACATGGCTGATCATGCACTGATCACGTAGCTATCATGCACTGATCACGTGGCTATCATGCACTGATCACGTGGCTGATCATGCACTGATCACGTGGCTGATCATGCACTGATCACGTGGCTGATCATGCACTGATCACGTGACTGATCATGCACTGATCACGTGGCTGATCATGCACTGATCACGTGGCTGATCATGCACTGATCACGTGGCTGATCATGCACTGATCACGTCTGATCATGCACTGATCACGTGACTGATCATGCACTGATCACGTGGCTGATCATGCACTGATCACGTGGCTGATCATGCACTGATCACGTGGCTGATCATGCACTGATCACGTGGCTGATCATGCACTGATCACGTGACTGATCATGCACTGATCACGTGGCTGATCATGCACTGATCACGTGGCTGATCATGCACTGATCACGTGACTGATCATGCACTGATCACGTGGCTGATCATGCACTGATCACGTGGCTGATCATGCACTGATCACGTTGCTATCATGCACTGATCACGTGACTGATCATGCACTGATCACGTGGCTGATCATGCACTGATCACGTGGCTGATCATGCACTGATCACAAAGCTGATCATACACTGATCACGTGACTGTCATGCACTGATCACGTGGCTGATCATGCACTGATCACGTGGCTGATCATGCACTGATCACGTGGCTGATCATGCACTGATCACGTGACTGATCATGCACTGATCACGTGGCTGATCATGCACTGATCACGTGGCTGATCATGCACTGATCACGTGGCTGATCATGCACTGATCACGTGGCTGATCATGCACTGATCACGTGACTGATCATGCACTGATCACGTGGCTGATCATGCACTGATCACGTGGCTGATCATGCACTGATCACGTGGCTGATCATGCACTGATCACGTGACTGTCATGCACTGATCACGTGGCTGATCATGCACTGATCACGTGGCTGATCATGCACTGATCACGTGGCTGATCATGCACTGATCACGTGGCTGATCATGCACTGATCACGTGGCTGATCATGCACTGATCACGTGACTGATCATGCACTGATCACGTGGCTGATCATGCACTGATCACGTGGCTGATCATGCACTGATCACGTGGCTGATCATGCACTGATCACTAAGGTGATCATGCACTGATCACGTGACTGATCATGCACTGATCACGTGGCTGATCATGCACTGATCACGTGGCTGATCATGCACTGATCACGTGGCTGATCATGCACTGATCACGTGACTGATCATGCACTGATCACGTGGCTGATCATGCACTGATCACGAAGCTGATCATGCACTGATCACGTGACTGTCATGCACTGATCACGTGGCTGATCATGCACTGATCACGTGGCTGATCATGCACTGATCACGTGACTGATCATGCACTGATCACGTGGCTGATCATGCACTGATCACGTGGCTGATCATGCACTGATCACGTGACTGATCATGCACTGATCACGTGGCTGATCATGCACTGATCACGAAGCTGATCATGCACTGATCACGTGACTGTCATGCACTGATCACGTGGCTGATCATGCACTGATCACGTGGCTGATCATGCACTGATCACGTGACTGATCATGCACTGATCACGTGGCTGATCATGCACTGATCACGAAGCTGATCATGCACTGATCACGTGACTGTCATGCACTGATCACGTGGCTGATCATGCACTGATCACGTGGCTGATCATGCACTGATCACGTGGCTGATCATGCACTGATCACGAAGCTGATCATGCACTGATCACGTGACTGTCATGCACTGATCACGTGGCTGATCATGCACTGATCACGTGCTGATCATGCACTGATCACGTGGCTGATCATGCACTGATCACGTGACTGATCATGCACTGATCACGTGGCTGATCATGCACTGATCATGAAGCTGATCATGCACTGATCACGTGACTGTCATGCACTGATCACGTGGCTGATCATGCACTGATCACGTGGCTGATCATGCACTGATCACGTGACTGTCATGCACTGATCACGTGGCTGATCATGCACTGATCACGTGGCTGATCATGCACTGATCACGTGGCTGATCATGCACTGATCACGTGCTGATCATGCACTGATCACGTGACTGTCATGCACTGATCACGTGGCTGATCATGCACTGATCACGTGGCTGATCATGCACTGATCACGAAGCTGATCATGCACTGATCACGTGACTGTCATGCACTGATCACGTGGCTGATCATGCACTGATCACGTGGCTGATCATGCACTGATCACGTGGCTGATCATGCACTGATCACGTGGCTATCATGCACTGATCACATGGCTATCATGCACTGATCACGTGGCTGATCATGCACTGATCACGTGGCTGATCATGCACTGATCACGTGTCTGATCATGCACTGATCACGTGACTGATCATGCACTGATCACGTGCCTGATCATGCACTGATCACGTGGCTGATCATGCACTGATCACGTGGCTGATCATGCACTGATCACGTTTGATCATGCACTGATCACGTGACTGATCATGCACTGATCACGTGGCTGATCATGCACTGATCACGTGGCTGATCATGCACTGATCACGTGGCTGATCATGCACTGATCACGTGCTGATCATGCACTGATCACGTGACTGTCATGCACTGATCACGTGGCTGATCATGCACTGATCACGGCTGATCATGCACTGATCACGTGACTCTGCATGCACTGATCACGTGGCTGATCATGCACTGATCACGTGGCTGATCATGCACTGATCACCTGCTGATCATGCACTGATCACGTGACTGATCATGCACTGATCACGTGCCTGATCATGCACTGATCACGTGGCTGATCATGCACTGATCACGTGCTGATCATACACTGATCACGTGACTGTCATGCACTGATCACGTGGCTGATCATGCACTGATCACGTGGCTGATCATGCACTGATCACATGGCTGATCATGCACTGATCACGTGACTGATCATGCACTGATCACGTGGCTGATCATGCACTGATCACGTGGCTGATCATGCACTGATCACGTGGCTGATCATGCACTGATCACGTGGCTGATCATGCACTGATCACGTGACTGATCATGCACTGATCACGTGGCTGATCATGCACTGATCACGTGGCTGATCATGCACTGATCACGAAGCTGATCATACACTGATCACGTGACTGTCATGCACTGATCACGTGGCTGATCATGCACTGATCACGTGGCTGATCATGCACTGATCACGTGGCTGATCATGCACTGATCACGTGGCTGATCATGCACTGATCACGGCTGATCATGCACTGATCACGTGACTGTCATGCACTGATCACGTGGCTGATCATGCACTGATCACGTGACTGATCATGCACTGATCACGTGGCTGATCATGCACTGATCACGACGCTGATCATGCACTGATCACGTGACTGCATGCACTGATCACGTGGCTGATCATGCACTGATCACGTGGCTGATCATGCACTGATCACGTGGCTGATCATGCACTGATCACGTGCCTGATCATGCACTGATCACGTGGCTGATCATGCACTGATCACGAAGCTGATCATACACTGATCACGTGACTGTCATGCACTGATCACGTGGCTGATCATGCACTGATCACGTGGCTGATCATGCACTGATCACGAAGCTGATCATACACTGATCACGTGACTGTCATGCACTGATCACGTGGCTGATCATGCACTGATCACGTGGCTGATCATGCACTGATCACATGGCTGATCATGCACTGATCACGTAGCTATCATGCACTGATCACATGGCTATCATGCACTGATCACGTGGCTGATCAGCACTGATCATGTGGCTGATCATGCACTGATCACGTGTCTGATCATACACTGATCACATTACTGATCATGCACTGATCACGTGCCTGATCATGCACTGATCACGTGGCTGATCATGCACTGATCACGTGGCTGATCATGCACTGATCACGTGGCTGACATGCACTGATCACTAAGGTGATCATGCACTGATCACGTGACTGATCATGCACTGATCACGTGGCTGATCATGCACTGATCACGTGGCTGATCATGCACTGATCACGTGCTGATCATGCACTGATCACGTGACTGATCATGCACTGATCACGTGGCTGATCATGCACTGATCATGAAGCTGATCATACACTGATCACGTGACTGTCATGCACTGATCACGTGGCTGATCATGCACTGATCACGTGGCTGATCATGCACTGATCACGTGACTGATCATGCACTGATCACGTGGCTGATCATGCACTGATCACGAAGCTGATCATGCACTGATCACGTGACTGATCATGCACTGATCACGTGGCTGATCATGCACTGATCATGAAGCTGATCATGCACTGATCACGTGACTGTCATGCACTGATCACGTGGCTGATCATGCACTGATCACGTGGCTGATCATGCACTGATCACGTGACTGATCATGCACTGATCACGTGGCTGATCATGCACTGATCACGTGCTGATCATGCACTGATCACGTGACTGTCATGCACTGATCACGTGGCTGATCATGCACTGATCACGTGGCTGATCATGCACTGATCACGTGGCTGATCATGCACTGATCACGTGGCTGATCATGCACTGATCACGTGACTGATCATGCACTGATCACGTGGCTGATCATGCACTGATCACGTGGCTGATCATGCACTGATCACGTGGCTGATCATGCACTGATCACGTGACTGATCATGCACTGATCACGTGGCTGATCATGCACTGATCATGAAGCTGATCATGCACTGATCACGTGACTGTCATGCACTGATCACGTGGCTGATCATGCACTGATCACGTGGCTGATCATGCACTGATCACGTGACTGTCATGCACTGATCACGTGGCTGATCATGCACTGATCACGTGGCTGATCATGCACTGATCACGTGGCTGATCATGCACTGATCACGAAGCTGATCATGCACTGATCACGTGACTGTCATGCACTGATCACGTGGCTGATCATGCACTGATCACGTGGCTGATCATGCACTGATCACGAAGCTGATCATACACTGATCACGTGACTGTCATGCACTGATCACGTGGCTGATCATGCACTGATCACGTGGCTGATCATGCACTGATCACATGGCTGATCATGCACTGATCACGTAGCTATCATGCACTGATCACATGGCTATCATGCACTGATCACGTGGCTGATCATGCACTGATCATGTGGCTGATCATGCACTGATCACGTGTCTGATCATGCACTGATCACGTGACTGATCATGCACTGATCACGTGCCTGATCATGCACTGATCACGTGGCTGATCATGCACTGATCACGTGGCTGATCATGCACTGATCACGTTTGATCATGCACTGATCACGTGACTGATCATGCACTGATCACGTGGCTGATCATGCACTGATCACGTGGCTGATCATGCACTGATCACGTGGCTGATCATGCACTGATCACGAAGCTGATCATGCACTGATCACGTGACTGTCATGCACTGATCACGTGGCTGATCATGCACTGATCACGTGGCTGATCATGCACTGATCACGTGACTCTGCATGCACTGATCACGTGGCTGATCATGCACTGATCACGTGGCTGATCATGCACTGATCACGTGCCATCATGCACTGATCACGTGACTGATCATGCACTGATCACGTGCCTGATCATGCACTGATCACGTGGCTGATCATGCACTGATCACGAAGCTGATCATACACTGATCACGTGACTGTCATGCACTGATCACGTGGCTGATCATGCACTGATCACGTGGCTGATCATGCACTGATCACGTGGCTGATCATGCACTGATCACGTGACTGATCATGCACTGATCACGTGGCTGATCATGCACTGATCACGTGGCTGATCATGCACTGATCATGTGGCTGATCATGCACTGATCACGTGTCTGATCATGCACTGATCACATGACTGATCATGCACTGATCACGTGCCTGATCATGCACTGATCACGTGGCTGATCATGCACTGATCACGAAGCTGATCATACACTGATCACGTGACTGTCATGCACTGATCACGTGGCTGATCATGCACTGATCACGTGGCTGATCATGCACTGATCACGTGGCTGATCATGCACTGATCACGTGGCTGATCATGCACTGATCACGAAGCTGATCATGCACTGATCACGTGACTGTCATGCACTGATCACGTGGCTGATCATGCACTGATCACGTGACTGATCATGCACTGATCACGTGGCTGATCATGCACTGATCACGACTGATCATGCACTGATCACGTGACTGCATGCACTGATCACGTGGCTGATCATGCACTGATCACGTGGCTGATCATGCACTGATCACGTGGCTGATCATGCACTGATCACGTGGCTGATCATGCACTGATCACGTGGCTGATCATGCACTGATCACGTGCTGATCATGCACTGATCACGTGGCTGATCATGCACTGATCACGGCTGATCATGCACTGATCACGTGACTGTCATGCACTGATCACGTGGCTGATCATGCACTGATCACGTGGCTGATCATGCACTGATCACGTGACTGCATGCACTGATCACGTGGCTGATCATGCACTGATCACGTGGCTGATCATGCACTGATCACGTGGCTGATCATGCACTGATCACGTGGCTGATCATGCACTGATCACGTGGCTGATCATGCACTGATCACGAAGCTGATCATGCACTGATCACGTGGCTGATCATGCACTGATCACGTGGCTGATCATGCACTGATCACGTGACTGTCATGCACTGATCACGTGGCTGATCATGCACTGATCACGTGGCTGATCATGCACTGATCACGTGACTGATCATGCACTGATCACGTGGCTGATCATGCACTGATCACGTGGCTGATCATGCACTGATCACGTGGCTGATCATGCACTGATCACGAAGCTGATCATGCACTGATCACGTGACTGTCATGCACTGATCACGTGGCTGATCATGCACTGATCACGTGGCTGATCATGCACTGATCACGTGCTGATCATGCACTGATCACGTGACTGATCATGCACTGATCACGTGGCTGATCATGCACTGATCACGTGGCTGATCATGCACTGATCCATGGCTGATCATGCACTGATCACGTGACTGATCATGCACTGATCACGTGGCTGATCATGCACTGATCACGTGGCTGATCATGCACTGATCACGTGACTGATCATGCACTGATCACGTGGCTGATCATGCACTGATCACGTGGCTGATCATGCACTGATCACGTGACTGATCATGCACTGATCACGTGGCTGATCATGCACTGATCACGTGGCTGATCATGCACTGATCACGGCTGATCATACACTGATCACGTGACTGTCATGCACTGATCACGTGGCTGATCATGCACTGATCACGTGGCTGATCATGCACTGATCACGTGGCTGATCATGCACTGATCACGTGGCTGATCATGCACTGATCACGTGGCTGATCATGCACTGATCACGTGACTGATCATGCACTGATCACGTGGCTGATCATGCACTGATCACGTGGCTGATCATGCACTGATCACGTGGCTGATCATGCACTGATCATGTGCTGATCATGCACTGATCACGTGGCTGATCATGCACTGATCACGTGGCTGATCATGCACTGATCACGTGGCTGATCATGCACTGATCACGGGACCATCATGCACTGATCACGTGGCTGATCATGCACTGATCACGTGACTGTCATGCACTGATCACGTGGCTGATCATGCACTGATCACGAAGCTGATCATGCACTGATCACGTGACTGTCATGCACTGATCACGTGGCTGATCATGCACTGATCACGTGGCTGATCATGCACTGATCACGTGGCTGATCATGCACTGATCACGTGGCTGATCATGCACTGATCACGTGGCTGATCATGCACTGATCACGTGGCTGATCATGCACTGATCACGAAGCTGATCATGCACTGATCACGTGACTCTGCATGCACTGATCACGTGGCTGATCATGCACTGATCACGTGGCTGATCATGCACTGATCACGTTGCTGATCATGCACTGATCACGTGACTGATCATGCACTGATCACGTGCCTGATCATGCACTGATCACGTGGCTGATCATGCACTGATCACGAAGCTGATCATACACTGATCACGTGACTGTCATGCACTGATCACGTGGCTGATCATGCACTGATCACGTGGCTGATCATGCACTGATCACGTGGCTGATCATGCACTGATCACGTGACTGATCATGCACTGATCACGTGGCTGATCATGCACTGATCACGTGGCTGATCATGCACTGATCATGTGGCTGATCATGCACTGATCACGTGGCTGATCATGCACTGATCACATGACTGATCATGCACTGATCACGTGCCTGATCATGCACTGATCACGTGGCTGATCATGCACTGATCACGAAGCTGATCATACACTGATCACGTGACTGTCATGCACTGATCACGTGGCTGATCATGCACTGATCACGTGGCTGATCATGCACTGATCACGTGGCTGATCATGCACTGATCACGTGACTGATCATGCACTGATCACGTGGCTGATCATGCACTGATCACGTGCCTGATCATGCACTGATCACGTGGCTGATCATGCACTGATCACGTGGCTGATCATGCACTGATCACGTGACTGTCATGCACTGATCACGTGGCTGATCATGCACTGATCACGTGGCTGATCATGCACTGATCACGGCTGATCATGCACTGATCACGTGACTGATCATGCACTGATCACGTGGCTGATCATGCACTGATCACGTGGCTGATCATGCACTGATCCATGGCTGATCATGCACTGATCACGTGACTGATCATGCACTGATCACGTGGCTGATCATGCACTGATCACGTGGCTGATCATGCACTGATCACGTGACTGATCATGCACTGATCACGTGGCTGATCATGCACTGATCACGTGCTGATCATGCACTGATCACGTGACTGATCATGCACTGATCACGTGCCTGATCATGCACTGATCACGTGGCTGATCATGCACTGATCACGAAGCTGATCATACACTGATCACGTGACTGTCATGCACTGATCACGTGGCTGATCATGCACTGATCACGTGGCTGATCATGCACTGATCACGTGGCTGATCATGCACTGATCACGTGGCTATCATGCACTGATCACATGGCTGATCATGCACTGATCACGTGACTGATCATGCACTGATCACGTGGCTGATCATGCACTGATCATGAAGCTGATCATGCACTGATCACGTGGCTATCATGCACTGATCACGTGGCTGATCATGCACTGATCACGAAGCTGATCATGCACTGATCATGGGACCATCATGCACTGATCACGTGGCTGATCATGCACTGATCACGTGACTGTCATGCACTGATCACGTGGCTGATCATGCACTGATCACGGCTGATCATGCACTGATCACGTGACTGTCATGCACTGATCACGTGGCTGATCATGCACTGATCACGTGGCTGATCATGCACTGATCACGTGGCTGATCATGCACTGATCACGTGGCTGATCATGCACTGATCACGTGGCTGATCATGCACTGATCACGTGCCTGATCATGCACTGATCACGTGGCTGATCATGCACTGATCACGAAGCTGATCATACACTGATCACGTGACTGTCATGCACTGATCACGTGGCTGATCATGCACTGATCACGTGGCTGATCATGCACTGATCATGAAGCTGATCATACACTGATCACGTGACTCTGCATGCACTGATCACGTGGCTGATCATGCACTGATCACGTGGCTGATCATGCACTGATCACGTTGCTGATCATACACTGATCACGTGACTGATCATGCACTGATCACGTGCCTGATCATGCACTGATCACGTGGCTGATCATGCACTGATCACGAAGCTGATCATACACTGATCACGTGACTGTGCATGCACTGATCACGTGGCTGATCATGCACTGATCACGTGGCTGATCATGCACTGATCACGTGGCTGATCATGCACTGATCACGTGGCTGATCATGCACTGATCACGTGGCTGATCATGCACTGATCACGTGGCTGATCATGCACTGATCATGAGGCTGATCATGCACTGATCACGTGTCTGATCATACACTGATCACATTACTGATCATGCACTGATCACGTGCTGATCATGCACTGATCACGTGGCTGATCATGCACTGATCACGAAGCTGATCATACACTGATCACGTGACTGTCATGCACTGATCACGTGGCTGATCATGCACTGATCACGTGGCTGATCATGCACTGATCACGTGGCTGATCATGCACTGATCACGTGCTGATCATGCACTGATCACGTGGCTGATCATGCACTGATCACGTGGCTGATCATGCACTGATCACGTGACTGCATGCACTGATCACGTGGCTGATCATGCACTGATCACGTGGCTGATCATGCACTGATCACGTGGCTGATCATGCACTGATCACGTGCCTGATCATGCACTGATCACGTGGCTGATCATGCACTGATCATGAAGCTGATCATGCACTGATCACGTGGCTGATCATGCACTGATCACGAAGCTGATCATGCACTGATCACGTGACTGATCATGCACTGATCACGTGGCTGATCATGCACTGATCACGTGGCTGATCATGCACTGATCACGTGACTGATCATGCACTGATCACGTGGCTGATCATGCACTGATCACGTGCCTGATCATGCACTGATCACGTGGCTGATCATGCACTGATCACGTGGCTGATCATACACTGATCACGTGACTGTCATGCACTGATCACGTGGCTGATCATGCACTGATCACGTGGCTGATCATGCACTGATCACATGGCTGATCATGCACTGATCACGTGACTGATCATGCACTGATCACGTGGCTGATCATGCACTGATCACGTGGCTGATCATGCACTGATCACGTGACTGATCATGCACTGATCACGTGGCTGATCATGCACTGATCACGTGCCTGATCATGCACTGATCACGTGACTGATCATGCACTGATCACGTGCCTGATCATGCACTGATCACGTGGCTGATCATGCACTGATCACGAAGCTGATCATACACTGATCACGTGACTGTCATGCACTGATCACGTGGCTGATCATGCACTGATCACGTGGCTGATCATGCACTGATCACGTGGCTGATCATGCACTGATCACGTAGCTATCATGCACTGATCACGTGGCTATCATGCACTGATCACATGGCTGATCATGCACTGATCACGTGACTGATCATGCACTGATCACGTGGCTGATCATGCACTGATCACGTGCCTGATCATGCACTGATCACGTGGCTGATCATGCACTGATCATGAAGCTGATCATGCACTGATCACGTGGCTATCATGCACTGATCACGTGGCTGATCATGCACTGATCACGAAGCTGATCATGCACTGATCATGGGACCATCATGCACTGATCACGTGGCTGATCATGCACTGATCACGTGACTGTCATGCACTGATCACGTGGCTGATCATGCACTGATCACGAAGCTGATCATGCACTGATCACGTGACTGTCATGCACTGATCACGTGGCTGATCATGCACTGATCACGAAGCTGATCATGCACTGATCACGTGACTGTCATGCACTGATCACGTGGCTGATCATGCACTGATCACGTGGCTGATCATGCACTGATCACGTGGCTGATCATGCACTGATCACGTGGCTGATCATGCACTGATCACGAAGCTGATCATGCACTGATCACGTGACTGTCATGCACTGATCACGTGGCTGATCATGCACTGATCACGTGACTGATCATGCACTGATCACGTGGCTGATCATGCACTGATCACGTGGCTGATCATGCACTGATCATGAAGCTGATCATGCACTGATCACGTGACTCTGCATGCACTGATCACGTGGCTGATCATGCACTGATCACGTGGCTGATCATGCACTGATCACCTTGCTGATCATGCACTGATCACGTGACTGATCATGCACTGATCACGTGCTGATCATGCACTGATCACGTGGCTGATCATGCACTGATCACGAAGCTGATCATACACTGATCACGTGACTGTCATGCACTGATCACGTGGCTGATCATGCACTGATCACGTGGCTGATCATGCACTGATCACGTGGCTGATCATGCACTGATCACGTGACTGATCATGCACTGATCACGTGCTGATCATGCACTGATCACGTGGCTGATCATGCACTGATCATGTGGCTGATCATGCACTGATCACGTGTCTGATCATGCACTGATCACATGACTGATCATGCACTGATCACGTGCTGATCATGCACTGATCACGTGGCTGATCATGCACTGATCATGAAGCTGATCATACACTGATCACGTGACTGTCATGCACTGATCACGTGGCTGATCATGCACTGATCACGTGGCTGATCATGCACTGATCACGAAGCTGATCATACACTGATCACGTGACTGTCATGCACTGATCACGTGGCTGATCATGCACTGATCACGTGGCTGATCATGCACTGATCACGTGGCTGATCATGCACTGATCACGTGGCTGATCATGCACTGATCACGTGCCTGATCATGCACTGATCACGTGACTGATCATGCACTGATCACGTGGCTGATCATGCACTGATCATGAAGCTGATCATACACTGATCACATGATTGTGCATTCACTGTTCACGTGGCTGATCATGCACTGATCACGTGGCTGATCATGCACTGATCACGAAGCTGATCATATACTGATCACGTGACTGTCATGCACTGATCACGGGCTGATCATGCACTGATCACGTGGCTGATCATGCACTGATCACGAAGCTGATCATACACTGATCACGTGACTGTGCATGCACTGATCACGTGGCTGATCATGCACTGATCACGTGGCTGATCATGCACTGACACATGGCTGATCATGCACTGATCACGTGGCTGATCATGCACTGATCACGTGGCTATCATGCACTGATCACATGGCTATCATGCACTGATCACGTGGCTGATCATACACTGATCATGTGGCTGATCATGCACTGATCACGTGTCTGATCATACACTGATCAATTACTGATCATGCACTGATCACGTGCCTGATCATGCACTGATCACGTGGCTGATCATGCACTGATCACGAAGCTGATCATACACTGATCACGTGACTGTCATGCACTGATCACGTGGCTGATCATGCACTGATCACGTGGCTGATCATGCACTGATCACGTGGCTGATCATGCACTGATCACGTGGCTGATCATGCACTGATCACGAAGCTGATCATGCACTGATCACGTGACTGTCATGCACTGATCACGTGGCTGATCATGCACTGATCACGTGGCTGATCATGCACTGATCACGTGACTGATCATGCACTGATCACGTGGCTGATCATGCACTGATCACGTGCCTGATCATGCACTGATCACGTGGCTGATCATGCACTGATCACGTGGCTGATCATGCACTGATCACGTGACTGTCATGCACTGATCACGTGGCTGATCATGCACTGATCACGTGGCTGATCATGCACTGATCATGAAGCTGATCATACACTGATCACGTGACTGATCATGCACTGATCACGTGGCTGATCATGCACTGATCACGTGGCTGATCATGCACTGATCACATGGCTGATCATGCACTGATCACGTGACTGATCATGCACTGATCACGTGGCTGTCATGCACTGATCACGTGGCTGATCATGCACTGATCACGTGACTGATCATGCACTGATCACGTGGCTGATCATGCACTGATCACGTGGCTGATCATGCACTGATCACGTGACTGATCATGCACTGATCACGTGCTGATCATGCACTGATCACGTGGCTGATCATGCACTGATCACGAAGCTGATCATGCACTGATCACGTGGCTATCATGCACTGATCACGTGGCTGATCATGCACTGATCACGAATCTGATCATGCACTGATCATGGGACCATCATGCACTGATCACGTGGCTGATCATGCACTGATCACGTGACTGTCATGCACTGATCACGTGGCTGATCATGCACTGATCACGAAGCTGATCATGCACTGATCACGTGACTGTCATGCACTGATCACGTGGCTGATCATGCACTGATCACGTGGCTGATCATGCACTGATCACGTGGCTGATCATGCACTGATCACGAAGCTGATCATACACTGATCACGTGACTGTCATGCACTGATCACGTGGCTGATCATGCACTGATCACGTGGCTGATCATGCACTGATCATGAAGCTGATCATACACTGATCACGTGACTCTGCATGCACTGATCACGTGGCTGATCATGCACTGATCACGTGGCTGATCATGCACTGATCACGTGGCTGATCATGCACTGATCACGTGACTGATCATGCACTGATCACGTGCTGATCATGCACTGATCACGTGGCTGATCATGCACTGATCACGAAGCTGATCATACACTGATCACGTGACTGTCATGCACTGATCACGTGGCTGATCATGCACTGATCACGTGGCTGATCATGCACTGATCACGTGGCTGATCATGCACTGATCACGTGACTGATCATGCACTGATCACGTGGCTGATCATGCACTGATCACGTGGCTGATCATGCACTGATCATGTGGCTGATCATGCACTGATCACGTGGCTGATCATGCACTGATCACATGACTGATCATGCACTGATCACGTGCCTGATCATGCACTGATCACGTGGCTGATCATGCACTGATCACGAAGCTGATCATACACTGATCACGTGACTGTGCATGCACTGATCACGTGGCTGATCATGCACGATCACGTGGTGATCATGCACTGATCACGAAGCTGATCATACACTGATCACGTGACTGTCATGCACTGATCACGTGGCTGATCATGCACTGATCACGTGGCTGATCATGCACTGATCACATGGCTGATCATGCACTGATCACGTAGCTATCATGCACTGATCACATGGCTATCATGCACTGATCACGTGGCTGATCAGACACTGATCATGTGGCTGATCATGCACTGATCACGTGTCTGATCATACACTGATCACATTACTGATCATGCACTGATCACGTGCCTGATCATGCACTGATCACGTGGCTGATCATGCACTGATCACGTGGCTGATCATGCACTGATCACGTGGCTTACATGAACTATCACTAAGGTGATCATGCACTGATCACGTGACTGTCATGCACTGATCACGTGGCTGATCATGCACTGATCACGTGGCTGATCATGCACTGATCACGTGGCTGATCATGCACTGATCACGTGACTGACATGCACTGATCACGTGGCTGATCATGCACTGATCATGAAGCTGATCATACACTGATCACGTGACTGTCATGCACTGATCACGTGGCTGATCATGCACTGATCACGTGTCTGATCATGCACTGATCACGAAGCTGATCATACACTGATCACGTGACTGATCATGCACTGATCACGTGGCTGATCATGCACTGATCACGTGGCTGATCATGCACTGACACATGGCTGATCATGCACTGATCACGTAGCTATCATGCACTGATCACGTGGCTATCATGCACTGATCACGTGGCTGATCATGCACTGATCACGTGGCTGATCATGCACTGATCACGTGTCTGATCATACACTGATCACATTACTGATCATGCACTGATCACGTGCCTGATCATGCACTGATCACGTGGCTGATCATGCACTGATCACGAAGCTGATCATACACTGATCACATGACTCTGCATGCACTGATCACGTGGCTGATCATGCACTGATCACGTGGCTGATCATGCACTGATCACGTGCTGATCATGCACTGATCACGTGGCTGATCATGCACTGATCACGAAGCTGATCATACACTGATCACGTGACTGTCATGCACTGATCACGTGGCTGATCATGCACTGATCACGTGGCTGATCATGCACTGATCACGTGGCTGATCATGCACTGATCACGTGACTGTCATGCACTGATCACGTGGCTGATCATGCACTGATCACGTGGCTGATCATGCACTGATCACATGGCTGATCATGCACTGATCACGTGACTGATCATGCACTGATCACGTGGCTATCATGCACTGATCACGTGGCTGATCATGCACTGATCACGTGGCTGATCATGCACTGATCACGTGACTGATCATGCACTGATCACGTGCCTGATCATGCACTGATCACGTGGCTGATCATGCACTGATCACGTGGCTGATCATGCACTGATCACGTGGCTGATCATGCACTGATCATGAAGCTGATCATACACTGATCACGTGACTGTCATGCACTGATCACGTGGCTGATCATGCACTGATCACGTGGCTGATCATGCACTGATCACATGGCTGATCATGCACTGATCACGTGCCTGATCATGCACTGATCACGTGGCTGATCATGCACTGATCACGAAGCTGATCATACACTGATCATGGGACCATCATGCACTGATCACGTGGCTGATCATGCACTGATCACGTGACTGTCATGCACTGATCACGTGGCTGATCATGCACTGATCACTAACTGATCATGCACTGATCACGTGACTGTCATGCACTGATCACGTGGCTGATCATGCACTGATCACGTGGCTGATCATGCACTGATCACGTGGCTGATCATGCACTGATCACGAAGCTGATCATGCACTGATCACGTGTCTGTCATGCACTGATCACGTGGCTGATCATGCACTGATCACGTGGCTGATCATGCACTGATCACGAAGCTGATCATACACTGATCACGTGACTGTCATGCACTGATCACGTGGCTGATCATGCACTGATCACGTGGCTGATCATGCACTGATCACATGGCTGATCATGCACTGATCACGTGATCATGCACTGATCACATGACTATCATGCACTGATCACGTGGCTGATCATACTGATCATGTGGCTGATCATGCACTGATCACGTGTCTGATCATACACTGATCACATTACTGATCATGCACTGATCACGTGCCTGATCATGCACTGATCACGTGCTGATCATGCACTGATCACGAAGCTGATCATACACTGATCACGTGACTGTGCATGCACTGATCACGTGGCTGATCATGCACTGATCACGTGGCTGATCATGCACTGATCACGTGGCTGATCATGCACTGATCACGTGCTGATCATGCACTGATCACTGACTGATCATGCACTGATCACGTGGCTGATCATGCACTGATCACGTGGCTGATCATGCACTGATCATGAAGCTGATCATACACTGATCACGTGACTGTCATGCACTGATCACGTGGCTGATCATGCACTGATCACGTGGCTGATCATGCACTGATCACGAAGCTGATCATACACTGATCACGTGACTGTCATGCACTGATCACGTGGCTGATCATGCACTGATCACGTGGCTGATCATGCACTGATCACATGGCTGATCATGCACTGATCACGTAGCTATCATGCACTGATCACATGGCTATCATGCACTGATCACGTGGCTGATCATGCACTGATCATGAGGCTGATCATGCACTGATCACGTGTCTGATCATACACTGATCATAATTACTGATAATGCACTGATCACGTGGCTGATCATGCACTGATCACGTGGCTGATCATGCACTGATCACGAAGCTGATCATACACTGATCACGTGACTGTCATGCACTGATCACGTGGCTGATCATGCACTGATCACGTGGCTGATCATGCACTGATCACGTGGCTGATCATACACTGATCACGTGACTGTCATGCACTGATCACGTGGCTGATCATGCACTGATCACGTGGCTGATCATGCACTGATCACGTGGCTGATCATGCACTGATCACGTGACTGATCATGCACTGATCACGTGGCTGATCATGCACTGATCACGTGCCTGATCATGCACTGATCACGTGGCTGATCATGCACTGATCACGAAGCTGATCATGCACTGATCACGTGACTGTCATGCACTGATCACGTGGCTGATCATGCACTGATCACGTGGCTGATCATGCACTGATCACGTGGCTGATCATGCACTGATCACGTGGAGATCATGCACTGATCACGTGGCTGATCATGCACTGATCACGTGCCTGATCATGCACTGATCACGTGGCTGATCATGCACTGATCACGAAGCTGATCATACACTGATCACGTGTCTGTCATGCACTGATCACGTGGCTGATCATGCATGATCACGTGGCTGATCATGCACTGATCACGAAGCTGATCATACACTGATCACGTGACTGTCATGCACTGATCACGTGGCTGATCATGCACTGATCACGTGGCTGATCATGCACTGATCACATGGCTGATCATGCACTGATCACGTAGCTATCATGCACTGATCACATGGCTATCATGCACTGATCACGTGGCTGATCAGACACTGATCATGAGGCTGATCATGCACTGATCACGTGTCTGATCATACACTGATCACATTACTGATCATGCACTGATCACGTGCCTGATCATGCACTGATCACGTGGCTGATCATGCACTGATCACGAAGCTGATCATACACTGATCACGTGACTGTGCATGCACTGATCACGTGGCTGATCATGCACTGATCATGTGGCTGATCATGCACTGATCACGTGGCTGATCATGCACTGATCACGTGGCTGATCATGCACTGATCACGAAGCTGATCATACACTGATCACGTGACTGTCATGCACTGATCACGTGGCTGATCATGCACTGATCACGTGGCTGATCATGCACTGATCATGAAGCTGATCATACACTGATCACGTGACTGTCATGCACTGATCACGTGGCTGATCATGCACTGATCACGTGGCTGATCATGCACTGATCACGTGGCTGATCATGCACTGATCACGTGCCTGATCATGCACTGATCACGTGGCTGATCATGCACTGATCACGAAGCTGATCATACACTGATCACGTGACTGTCATGCACTGATCACGTGGCTGATCATGCACTGATCACGTGGCTGATCATGCACTGATCACGTGGCTGATCATGCACTGATCACGTAGCTATCATGCACTGATCACATGGATATCAGGCACTGATCCATGGCTCATCATGCACTGATCACGTGACTGATCATGCACTGATCACGTGGCTATCATGCACTGATCACGTGCCTGATCATGCACTGATCACGTGCCTGATCATGCACTGATCACGTGACTGATCATGCACTGATCACGTGGCTGATCATGCACTGATCACGTGGCTGATCATGCACTGATCACGTGGCTGATCATGCACTGATCACGTGGCTGATCATGCACTGATCATGAAGCTGATCATACACTGATCACGTGACTGTCATGCACTGATCACGTGGCTGATCATGCACTGATCACGTGGCTGATCATGCACTGATCACGTGGCTGATCATGCACTGATCACGTGGCTGATCATGCACTGATCACGTGGCTGATCATGCACTGATCACGTGGCTGATCATGCACTGATCACGTGGCTGATCATGCACTGATCACGTGCTGATCATGCACTGATCACGTGGCTGATCATGCACTGATCACGTGGCTGATCATACACTGATCACGTGTCTGTCATGCACTGATCACGTGGCTGATCATGCACTGATCACGTGGCTGATCATGCACTGATCACGAAGCTGATCATACACTGATCACGTGACTGTCATGCACTGATCACGTGGCTGATCATGCACTGATCACGTGGCTGATCATGCACTGATCACATGGCTGATCATGCACTGATCACGTAGCTATCATGCACTGATCACATGGCTATCATGCACTGATCACGTGGCTGATCAGCACTGATCATGAGGCTGATCATGCACTGATCACGTGTCTGATCATACACTGATCACATTACTGATCATGCACTGATCACGTGCCTGATCATGCACTGATCACGTGGCTGATCATGCACTGATCACGAAGCTGATCATACACTGATCACGTGACTGTGCATGCACTGATCACGTGGCTGATCATGCACTGATCATGTGGCTGATCATGCACTGATCACGTGGCTGATCATACACTGATCACATGACTCTGCATGCACTGATCACGTGGCTGATCATGCACTGATCACGTGACTGATCATGCACTGATCACGTGGCTGATCATGCACTGATCACGTGGCTGATCATGCACTGATCACGAAGCTGATCATACACTGATCACGTGATTGTCATGCACTGATCACGTGGCTGATCATGCACTGATCACGTGGCTGATCATGCACTGATCACGTGTCTGATCATTCACTGTTCACGTGCCTGATCATGCACTGATCACGTGGCTGATCATGCACTGATCACGAAGCTGATCATACACTGATCACGTGACTGTCATGCACTGATCACGTGGCTGATCATGCACTGATCACGTGGCTGATCATGCACTGATCACGAAGCTGATCATACACTGATCACGTGACTGTCATGCACTGATCACGTGGCTGATCATGCACTGATCACGTGGCTGATCATGCACTGATCACGGCTGATCATGCACTGATCACGTGGCTATCATGCACTGATCATGGCTCATCATGCACTGATCACGTGACTGATCATGCACTGATCACGTGGCTATCATGCACTGATCACGTGGCTGATCATGCACTGATCACGTGACTGATCATGCACTGATCACGTGGCTGATCATGCACTGATCACGTGGCTGATCATGCACTGATCACGTGACTGATCATGCACTGATCACGTGCCTGATCATGCACTGATCACGTGGCTGATCATGCACTGATCACGAAGCTGATCATACACTGATCACGTGTCTGTCATGCACTGATCACGTGGCTGATCTTGCTCTGATCACGTGGCTGATCATGCACTGATCACGAAGCTGATCATACACTGATCACGTGACTGTCATGCACTGATCACGTGGCTGATCATGCACTGATCACGTGGCTGATCATGCACTGATCACATGGCTGATCATGCACTGATCACGTAGCTATCATGCACTGATCACATGGCTATCATGCACTGATCACGTGGCTGATCATGCACTGATCATGTGGCTGATCATGCACTGATCATGTCTGATCATACACTGATCACATTACTGATCATGCACTGATCACGTGCTGATCATGCACTGATCACGTGGCTGATCATGCACTGATCACGAAGCTGATCATACACTGATCACGTGACTGTCATGCACTGATCACGTGGCTGATCATGCACTGATCATGTGGCTGATCATGCACTGATCACGTGGCTGATCATGCACTGATCACGTGGCTGATCATGCACTGATCACGTGGCTGATCATGCACTGATCACGTGCCTGATCATGCACTGATCACGTGACTGATCATGCACTGATCACGTGGCTGATCATGCACTGATCATGAAGCTGATCATGCACTGATCACGTGACTGCATGCACTGATCACGTGGCTGATCATGCACTGATCACGTGGCTGATCATGCACTGATCACGTGGCTGATCATGCACTGATCATGAAGCTGATCATGCACTGATCACGTGACTGCATGCACTGATCACGTGGCTGATCATGCACTGATCACGTGGCTGATCATGCACTGATCACGTGGCTGATCATACACTGATCACATGACTGATCATGCACTGATCACGTGGCTGATCATGCACTGATCACGTGCTGATCATGCACTGATCACGAAGCTGATCATACACTGATCACGTGACTGTCATGCACTGATCACGTGGCTGATCATGCACTGATCACGTGGCTGATCATGCACTGATCACGGCTGATCATACACTGATCACGTGACTGTCATGCACTGATCACGTGGCTGATCATGCACTGATCACGTGCCTGATCATGCACTGATCACGTGGCTGATCATGCACTGATCACGAAGCTGATCATACACTGATCACGTGACTGTCATGCACTGATCACGTGGCTGATCATGCACTGATCACGTGGCTGATCATGCACTGATCACGTGGCTGATCATGCACTGATCACGTGGCTATCATGCACTGATCACATGGCTGATCATGCACTGATCACGTGACTGATCATGCACTGATCACGTGGCTGATCATGCACTGATCACGTGGCTGATCATGCACTGATCACGTGACTGATCATGCACTGATCACATGCCTGATCAGCACTGATCACGTGCCTGATCATGCACTGATCACGTGACTGATCATGCACTGATCACGTGCCTGATCATGCACTGATCACGTGGCTGATCATGCACTGATCACGAAGCTGATCATACACTGATCACGTGACTGTCATGCACTGATCACGTGGCTGATCATGCACTGATCACGTGGCTGATCATGCACTGATCACGTGGCTGATCATGCACTGATCACATGGCTGATCATGCACTGATCACGTGGCTATCATGCACTGATCACATGGCTATCATGCACTGATCACGTGGCTGATCATGCACTGATCATGTGGCTGATCATGCACTGATCACGTGTCTGATCATACACTGATCACATTACTGATCATGCACTGATCACGTGCCTGATCATGCACTGATCACGTGGCTGATCATGCACTGATCACGAAGCTGATCATACACTGATCACGTGACTCTGCATGCACTGATCACGTGGCTGATCATGCACTGATCACGTGGCTGATCATGCACTGATCACGTGGCTGATCATGCACTGATCACGTGCCTGATCATGCACTGATCACGTGACTGATCATGCACTGATCACGTGGCTGATCATGCACTGATCATGAAGCTGATCATGCACTGATCACGTGACTGCATGCACTGATCACGTGGCTGATCATGCACTGATCACGTGGCTGATCATGCACTGATCACGTGGCTGATCATGCACTGATCATGAAGCTGATCATGCACTGATCACGTGACTGCATGCACTGATCACGTGGCTGATCATGCACTGATCATGTGGCTGATCATGCACTGATCACGTGGCTGATCATACACTGATCACATTACTGATCATGCACTGATCACGTGCCTGATCATGCACTGATCACGTGCTGATCATGCACTGATCACGAAGCTGATCATACACTGATCACGTGACTGTCATGCACTGATCACGTGGCTGATCATGCACTGATCACGTGGCTGATCATGCACTGATCACGTGGCTGATCATGCACTGATCACGTGGCTGATCATGCACTGATCACGTGCCTGATCATGCACTGATCACTGACTGATCATGCACTGATCACGTGGCTGATCATGCACTGATCACGTGGCTGATCATGCACTGATCATGAAGCTGATCATACACTGATCACGTGACTGTCATGCACTGATCACGTGGCTGATCATGCACTGATCACGTGGCTGATCATGCACTGATCACGAAGCTGATCATACACTGATCACGTGACTGTGCATGCACTGATCACGTGGCTGATCATGCACTGATCACGTGGCTGATCATGCACTGATACATGGCTGATCATGCACTGATCACGTAGCTATCATGCACTGATCACATGGCTATCATGCACTGATCACGTGGCTGATCATACACTGATCATGAGGCTGATCATGCACTGATCACGTGTCTGATCATACACTGATCAATTACTGATCATGCACTGATCACGTGCCTGATCATGCACTGATCACGTGGCTGATCATGCACTGATCACGAAGCTGATCATACACTGATCACGTGACTGTGCATGCACTGATCACGTGGCTGATCATGCACTGATCATGTGGCTGATCATGCACTGATCACGTGGCTGATCATGCACTGATCACGTGGCTGATCATGCACTGATCACGAAGCTGATCATACACTGATCACGTGACTGTCATGCACTGATCACGTGGCTGATCATGCACTGATCACGTGGCTGATCATGCACTGATCACGTGCCTGATCATGCACTGATCACGTGACTGACATGCACTGATCACGTGGCTGATCATGCACTGATCACGTGGCTGATCATGCACTGATCACGTGGCTGATCATGCACTGATCACGTGCTGATCATGCACTGATCACGTGACTGTCATGCACTGATCACGTGGCTGATCATGCACTGATCACGTGGCTGATCATGCACTGATCACATGGCTGATCATGCACTGATCACGTAGCTATCATGCACTGATCACATGGCTATCATGCACTGATCACGTGGCTGATCATGCACTGATCATGAGGCTGATCATGCACTGATCACGTGTCTGATCATACACTGATCACATTACTGATCATGCACTGATCACGTGCTGATCATGCACTGATCACGTGGCTGATCATGCACTGATCACGGCTGATCATACACTGATCACGTGACTGTCATGCACTGATCACGTGGCTGATCATGCACTGATCACGTGGCTGATCATGCACTGATCACGTGGCTGATCATGCACTGATCACGTGGCTGATCATGCACTGATCACGAAGCTGATCATACACTGATCACGTGACTGTCATGCACTGATCACGTGGCTGATCATGCACTGATCACGTGGCTGATCATGCACTGATCACGTGGCTGATCATGCACTGATCACGTGGCTGATCATGCACTGATCACGTGGCTGATCATGCACTGATCACGTGGCTGATCATGCACTGATCACGTGCCTGATCATGCACTGATCACGTGGCTGATCATGCACTGATCACGAAGCTGATCATACACTGATCACGTGTCTGTGCATGCACTGATCACGTGGCTGATCATGCACTGATCACGTGGCTGATCATGCACTGATCACGAAGCTGATCATACACTGATCACGTGACTGTCATGCACTGATCACGTGGCTGATCATGCACTGATCACGTGGCTGATCATGCACTGATCACATGGCTGATCATGCACTGATCACGTAGCTATCATGCACTGATCACATGGCTATCATGCACTGATCACGTGGCTGATCATGCACTGATCATGAGGCTGATCATGCACTGATCACGTGTCTGACCATACACTGATCACATTACTGATCATGCACTGATCACGTGCCTGATCATGCACTGATCACGTGGCTGATCATGCACTGATCACGAAGCTGATCATACACTGATCACGTGACTGTCATGCACTGATCACGTGGCTGATCATGCACTGATCATGTGGCTGATCATGCACTGATCACGTGGCTGATCATGCACTGATACATGACTCTGCATGCACTGATCACGTGGCTGATCATGCACTGATCACGTGACTGATCATGCACTGATCACGTGCCTGATCATGCACTGATCACGTGGCTGATCATGCACTGATCACGAAGCTGATCATACACTGATCACGTGATTGTCATGCACTGATCACGTGGCTGATCATGCACTGATCACGTGGCTGATCATGCACTGATCACGTGGCTGATCATGCACTGATCACGTGCCTGATCATGCACTGATCACGTGGCTGATCATGCACTGATCACGAAGCTGATCATACACTGATCACGTGACTGTCATGCACTGATCACGTGGCTGATCATGCACTGATCACGTGGCTGATCATGCACTGATCACGAAGCTGATCATACACTGATCACGTGACTGTCATGCACTGATCACGTGGCTGATCATGCACTGATCACGTGGCTGATCATGCACTGATCACGTGGCTGATCATGCACTGATCACATGGCTATCATGCACTGATCACATGGCTGATCATGCACTGATCACGTGACTGATCATGCACTGATCACGTGGCTATCATGCACTGATCACGTGGCTGATCATACACTGATCACGTGACTGATCATGCACTGATCACGTGGCTGATCATGCACTGATCACGTGCCTGATCATGCACTGATCACGTGACTGATCATGCACTGATCACGTGCCTGATCATGCACTGATCACGTGGCTGATCATGCACTGATCACGAAGCTGATCATACACTGATCACGTGACTGTCATGCACTGATCACGTGGCTGATCATGCACTGATCACGTGGCTGATCATGCACTGATCACGTGGCTGATCATGCACTGATCACGTGGCTATCATGCACTGATCACATGGCTGATCATGCACTGATCACGTGACTGATCATGCACTGATCACGTGGCTGATCATGCACTGATCACGTGGCTGATCATGCACTGATCACGTGACTGATCATGCACTGATCACGTGGCTGATCATGCACTGATCACGTGCCTGATCATGCACTGATCACGTGACTGATCATGCACTGATCACGTGCCTGATCATGCACTGATCACGTGGCTGATCATGCACTGATCACGTGCTGATCATGCACTGATCACGTGACTGTCATGCACTGATCACGTGGCTGATCATGCACTGATCACGTGGCTGATCATGCACTGATCACGTGGCTGATCATGCACTGATCACATGGCTGATCATGCACTGATCACGTGCTGATCATGCACTGATCACGTGGCTATCATGCACTGATCACGTGGCTGATCATGCACTGATCATGAGGCTGATCATGCACTGATCACGTGTCTGATCAAGCACTGATCACATGACTGATCATGCACTGATCACGTGCCTGATCATGCACTGATCACGTGGCTGATCATGCACTGATCACGAAGCTGATCATACACTGATCACATGACTGTGCATGCACTGATCACGTGGCTGATCATGCACTGATCACGTGGCTGATCATGCACTGATCACGTGGCTGATCATGCACTGATCACGTGGCTGATCATGCACTGATCACTGACTGATCATGCACTGATCACGTGGCTGATCATGCACTGATCACGTGGCTGATCATGCACTGATCATGAAGCTGATCATGCACTGATCACGTGACTGTCATGCACTGATCACGTGGCTGATCATGCACTGATCACGTGGCTGATCATGCACTGATCACGAAGCTGATCATACACTGATCACGTGACTGTCATGCACTGATCACGTGGCTGATCATGCACTGATCACGTGGCTGATCATGCACTGATCATGGCTGATCATGCACTGATCACGTAGCTGATCATGCACTGATCACATGACTGATCATGCACTGATCACGTGGCTGATCATGCACTGATCATGTGGCTGATCATGCACTGATCACGTGTCTGATCATGCACTGATCAATTACTGATCATGCACTGATCACGTGCCTGATCATGCACTGATCACGTGGCTGATCATGCACTGATCACGAAGCTGATCATACACTGATCACGTGACTGTCATGCACTGATCACGTGGCTGATCATGCACTGATCATGTGGCTGATCATGCACTGATCACGTGGCTGATCATGCACTGATCACGTGGCTGATCATGCACTGATCACGAAGCTGATCATGCACTGATCACATGACTGTCATGCACTGATCACGTGGCTGATCATGCACTGATCACGTGGCTGATCATGCACTGATCACGTGGCTGATCATGCACTGATCACGTGACTGATCATGCACTGATCACGTGGCTGATCATGCACTGATCACGTGCCTGATCATGCACTGATCACGTGGCTGATCATGCACTGATCACGTGCTGATCATGCACTGATCACGTGACTGTCATGCACTGATCACGTGGCTGATCATGCACTGATCACGTGGCTGATCATGCACTGATCACGTGGCTGATCATGCACTGATCACGTGGAGATCATGCACTGATCACGTGGCTGATCATGCACTGATCACGTGCCTGATCATGCACTGATCACGTGGCTGATCATGCACTGATCACGAAGCTGATCATACACTGATCACGTGTCTGTGCATGCACTGATCACGTGGCTGATCATGCATGATCACGTGGCTGATCATGCACTGATCACGAAGCTGATCATACACTGATCACGTGACTGTCATGCACTGATCACGTGGCTGATCATGCACTGATCACGTGGCTGATCATGCACTGATCACATGGCTGATCATGCACTGATCACGTAGCTATCATGCACTGATCACATGGCTATCATGCACTGATCACGTGGCTGATCAGACACTGATCATGAGGCTGTTCATGCACTCATCATGTGTCTGACTATACACTGATCACATTACTGATCATGCACTGAACGTGCCTGATCATGCACTGATCACGTGGCTCATCATGCACTGATCACGAAGCTGATCATACACTGATCACGTGACTGTGCATGCACTGATCACTTGGCTGATCATGCACTGATCATGTGGCTGATCATGCACTGATCACGTGGTTGATCATACACTGATCACGTGGCTGATCATGCACTGATCACGTGCTGATCATACACTGATCACGTGACTGTCATGCACTGATCACGTGGCTGATCATGCACTGATCACGTGGCTGATCATGCACTGATCATGAAGCTGATCATACACTGATCACGTGACTGTCATGCACTGATCACGTGGCTGATCATGCACTGATCACGTGGCTGATCATGCACTGATCACGTGGCTGATCATGCACTGATCACGTGCCTGATCATGCACTGATCACGTGGCTGATCATGCACTGATCACGAAGCTGATCATACACTGATCACGTGACTGTGCATGCACTGATCACGTGGCTGATCATGCACTGATCACGTGGCTGATCATGCACTGATCACGTGGCTGATCATGCACTGATCACGTAGCTATCATGCACTGATCACATGGCTATCATGCACTGATCCATGGCTGATCATGCACTGATCACGTGACTGATCATGCACTGATCACGTGGCTATCATGCACTGATCACATGCCTGATCATGCACTGATCACGTGGCTGATCATGCACTGATCACGTGACTGATCATGCACTGATCACGTGCCTGATCATGCACTGATCACGTGGCTGATCATGCACTGATCACGTGGCTGATCATGCACTGATCACGTGGCTGATCATGCACTGATCATGAAGCTGATCATACACTGATCACGTGACTGTGCATGCACTGATCACGTGGCTGATCATGCACTGATCACGTGGCTGATCATGCACTGATCACGTGGCTGATCATGCACTGATCACGTGGCTGATCATGCACTGATCACGTGGCTGATCATGCACTGATCACGTGGCTGATCATGCACTGATCACGTGGCTGATCATGCACTGATCACGTGCCTGATCATGCACTGATCACGTGGCTGATCATGCACTGATCACGAAGCTGATCATACACTGATCACGTGTCTGTCATGCACTGATCACGTGGCTGATCATGCACTGATCACGTGGCTGATCATGCACTGATCACGAAGCTGATCATACACTGATCACGTGACTGTGCATGCACTGATCACGTGGCTGATCATGCACTGATCACGTGGCTGATCATGCACTGATCACATGGCTGATCATGCACTGATCACGTAGCTATCATGCACTGATCACATGGCTATCATGCACTGATCACGTGGCTGATCATGCACTGATCATGAGGCTGTCATGCACTGATCACGTGTCTGATCATACACTGATCACATTACTGATCATGCACTGATCACGTGCCTGATCATGCACTGATCACGTGGCTGATCATGCACTGATCACGAAGCTGATCATACACTGATCACGTGACTGTGCATGCACTGATCACGTGGCTGATCATGCACTGATCATGTGGCTGATCATGCACTGATCACGTGGCTGATCATGCACTGATCACGACTCTCATGCACTGATCACGTGGCTGATCATGCACTGATCACGTGACTGATCATGCACTGATCACGTGGCTGATCATGCACTGATCACGTGGCTGATCATGCACTGATCACGAAGCTGATCATACACTGATCACGTGACTGTCATGCACTGATCACGTGGCTGATCATGCACTGATCACGTGGCTGATCATGCACTGATCACGTGGCTGATCATGCACTGATCACGTGCCTGATCATGCACTGATCACGTGGCTGATCATGCACTGATCACGAAGCTGATCATACACTGATCACGTGACTGTCATGCACTGATCACGTGGCTGATCATGCACTGATCACGTGGCTGATCATGCACTGATCACGAAGCTGATCATACACTGATCACGTGACTGTCATGCACTGATCACGTGGCTGATCATGCACTGATCACGTGGCTGATCATGCACTGATCACGTGGCTGATCATGCACTGATCACGTGGCTGATCATGCACTGATCACATGGCTGATCATGCACTGATCACGTGACTGATCATGCACTGATCACGTGGCTATCATGCACTGATCACGTGGCTGATCATGCACTGATCACGTGACTGATCATGCACTGATCACGTGGCTGATCATGCACTGATCACGTGCTGATCATGCACTGATCACGTGACTGATCATGCACTGATCACGTGGCTGATCATGCACTGATCACGAAGCTGATCATACACTGATCACGTGACTGTGCATGCACTGATCACGTGGCTGATCATGCACTGATCACGTGGCTGATCATGCACTGATACATGGCTGATCATGCACTGATCACGTAGCTATCATGCACTGATCACATGGCTATCATGCACTGATCACGTGGCTGATCATACACTGATCATGAGGCTGTTCATGCACTGATCACGTGTCTGATCATACACTGATATAATTACTGATCATGCACTGATCACGTGCCTGATCATGCACTGATCACGTGGCTGATCATGCACTGATCACGAAGCTGATCATACACTGATCACGTGACTGTGCATGCACTGATCACGTGGCTGATCATGCACTGATCATGTGGCTGATCATGCACTGATCACGTGGCTGATCATGCACTGATCACGTGGCTGATCATGCACTGATCACGAAGCTGATCATACACTGATCACGTGACTGTCATGCACTGATCACGTGGCTGATCATGCACTGATCACGTGGCTGATCATGCACTGATCACGTGGCTGATCATGCACTGATCACGTGACACATGCACTGATCACGTGGCTGATCATGCACTGATCACGTGCCTGATCATGCACTGATCACGTGGCTGATCATGCACTGATCACGGCTGATCATGCACACACGTGACTGTGCATGCACTGATCACGTGGCTGATCATGCACTGATCACGTGGCTGATCATGCACTGATCACGTGGCTGATCATGCACTGATCACGTGGCTGATCATGCACTGATCACGTGGCTGATCATGCACTGATCACGTGGCTGATCATGCACTGATCACGTGCCTGATCATGCACTGATCACGTGGCTGATCATGCACTGATCACGAAGCTGATCATACACTGATCACGTGTCTGTGCATGCACTGATCACGTGGCTGAAATTGCTATGATCACGTGGCTGATCATGCACTGATCACGAAGCTGATCATACACTGATCACGTGACTGTCATGCACTGATCACGTGGCTGATCATACACTGATCACGTGGCTGATCATGCACTGATTACATGGCTGATCATGCACTGATCACGTAGCTATCATGCACTGATCACATGGCTATCATGCACTGATCACGTGGCTGATCAGACACTGATCATGAGGCTGTTCATGCACTGATCATGTGTCTGATCATACACTGATCACATTACTGATCATGCACTGATCACGTGCTGATCATGCACTGATCACGTGGCTCATCATGCACTGATCACGAAGCTGATCATACACTGATCACGTGACTGTGCATGCACTGATCACGTGGCTGATCATGCACTGATCATGTGGCTGATCATGCACTGATCACGTGGCTGATCATGCACTGATCACGTGGCTGATCATGCACTGATCACGAAGCTGATCATACACTGATCACGTGACTGTCATGCACTGATCACGTGGCTGATCATGCACTGATCACGTGGCTGATCATGCACTGATCACGTGCCTGATCATGCACTGATCACGTGACTGATCATGCACTGATCACGTGGCTGATCATGCACTGATCATGAAGCTGATCATACACTGATCACGTGACTGTCATGCACTGATCACGTGGCTGATCATGCACTGATCACGTGGCTGATCATGCACTGATCACGTGGCTGATCATGCACTGATCACGTGCCTGATCATGCACTGATCACGTGGCTGATCATGCACTGATCACGGCTGATCATGCACTGATCACGTGACTGTCATGCACTGATCACGTGGCTGATCATGCACTGATCACGTGGCTGATCATGCACTGATCACGTGGCTGATCATGCACTGATCACGTAGCTATCATGCACTGATCACATGGCTATCATGCACTGATCCATGGCTGATCATGCACTGATCACGTGACTGATCATGCACTGATCACGTGGCTATCATGCACTGATCACGTGCCTGATCATGCACTGATCACGTGGCTGATCATGCACTGATCACGTGACTGATCATGCACTGATCACATGCTGATCATGCACTGATCACGTGGCTGATCATGCACTGATCACGTGGCTGATCATGCACTGATCACGTGGCTGATCATGCACTGATCACGTGACTGTCATGCACTGATCACGTGGCTGATCATGCACTGATCACGTGACTGATCATGCACTGATCACGTGGCTGATCATGCACTGATCACGTGGCTGATCATGCACTGATCACGAAGCTGATCATGCACTGATCACGTGACTGTCATGCACTGATCACGTGGCTGATCATGCACTGATCACGTGGCTGATCATGCACTGATCACGTGGCTGATCATGCACTGATCACGTGGCTGATCATGCACTGATCACGTGGCTGATCATGCACTGATCACGTGGCTGATCATGCACTGATCACGAAGCTGATCATGCACTGATCACGGGACCATCATGCACTGATCACGTGGCTGATCATGCACTGATCACGTGACTGATCATGCACTGATCACGTGGCTGATCATGCACTGATCACTAAGCTGATCATGCACTGATCACGTGACTGTCATGCACTGATCACGTGGCTGATCATGCACTGATCACGTGGCTGATCATGCACTGATCACGTGGCTGATCATGCACTGATCACGTGGCTGATCATGCACTGATCACGTGGCTGATCATGCACTGATCACGTGGCTGATCATGCACTGATCACGTGACTGATCATGCACTGATCACGTGGCTGATCATGCACTGATCACGTGGCTGATCATGCACTGATCACGTGGCTGATCATGCACTGATCACGTGTCTGATCATGCACTGATCACGTGACTGATCATGCACTGATCACGTGGCTGATCATGCACTGATCACGTGGCTGATCATGCACTGATCACGTGCTGATCATACACTGATCACGTGACTCTGCATGCACTGATCACGTGGCTGATCATGCACTGATCACGTGGCTGATCATGCACTGATCACGTGGCTGATCATGCACTGATCACGTGGCTGATCATGCACTGATCACGTGACTGATCATGCACTGATCACGTGGCTGATCATGCACTGATCACGAAGCTGATCATGCACTGATCACGTGACTGCATGCACTGATCACGTGGCTGATCATGCACTGATCACGTGGCTGATCATGCACTGATCACGTGGCTGATCATGCACTGATCACGAAGCTGATCATGCACTGATCACGTGACTGCATGCACTGATCACTGGCTGATCATGCACTGATCATGTGGCTGTTCATGCACTGATCACGTGTCTGATCATACACTGATCACATTACTGATCATGCACTGATCACGTGCCTGATCATGCACTGATCACGTGCTGATCATGCACTGATCACGAAGCTGATCATACACTGATCACGTGACTGTGCATGCACTGATCACGTGGCTGATCATGCACTGATCACGTGGCTGATCATGCACTGATCACGTGGCTGATCATGCACTGATCACGTGGCTGATCATGCACTGATCACTGACTGATCATGCACTGATCACGTGGCTGATCATGCACTGATCACGTGGCTGATCATGCACTGATCATGAAGCTGATCATACACTGATCACGTGACTGTCATGCACTGATCACGTGGCTGATCATGCACTGATCACGTGGCTGATCATGCACTGATCACGAAGCTGATCATACACTGATCACGTGACTGTGCATGCACTGATCACGTGGCTGATCATGCACTGATCACGTGGCTGATCATGCACTGACACATGGCTGATCATGCACTGATCACGTAGCTATCATGCACTGATCACATGGCTATCATGCACTGATCACGTGGCTGATCATACACTGATCATGAGGCTGATCATGCACTGATCACGTGTCTGATCATACACTGATCAATTACTGATCATGCACTGATCACGTGCCTGATCATGCACTGATCACGTGGCTGATCATGCACTGATCACGAAGCTGATCATACACTGATCACGTGACTGTGCATGCACTGATCACGTGGCTGATCATGCACTGATCATGTGCTGATCATGCACTGATCACGTGGCTGATCATGCACTGATCACGTGGCTGATCATGCACTGATCACGAAGCTGATCATACACTGATCACGTGACTGTCATGCACTGATCACGTGGCTGATCATGCACTGATCACGTGGCTGATCATGCACTGATCACGTGGCTGATCATGCACTGATCACGTGACTGATCATGCACTGATCACGTGGCTGATCATGCACTGATCACGTGCCTGATCATGCACTGATCACGTGGCTGATCATGCACTGATCACGAAGCTGATCATGCACTGATCACGTGACTGTCATGCACTGATCACGTGGCTGATCATGCACTGATCACGTGGCTGATCATGCACTGATCACGTGGCTGATCATGCACTGATCACGTGGCTGATCATGCACTGATCACGTGGCTGATCATGCACTGATCACGTGGCTGATCATGCACTGATCACGTGGCTGATCATGCACTGATCACGTGGCTGATCATGCACTGATCACGAAGCTGATCATACACTGATCACGTGTCTGTCATGCACTGATCACGTGGCTGATCATGCATGATCACGTGGCTGATCATGCACTGATCACGAAGCTGATCATACACTGATCACGTGACTGTCATGCACTGATCACGTGGCTGATCATGCACTGATCACGTGGCTGATCATGCACTGATCACATGGCTGATCATGCACTGATCACGTAGCTATCATGCACTGATCACATGGCTATCATGCACTGATCACGTGGCTGATCAGACACTGATCATGAGGCTGATCATGCACTGATCACGTGTCTGATCATACACTGATCACATTACTGATCATGCACTGATCACGTGCTGATCATGCACTGATCACGTGGCTGATCATGCACTGATCACGAAGCTGATCATACACTGATCACGTGACTGTCATGCACTGATCACGTGGCTGATCATGCACTGATCACGTGGCTGATCATGCACTGATCACGTGGCTGATCATGCACTGATCACGTGGCTGATCATGCACTGATCACGAAGCTGATCATACACTGATCACGTGACTGTCATGCACTGATCACGTGGCTGATCATGCACTGATCACGTGGCTGATCATGCACTGATCACGTGGCTGATCATGCACTGATCACGTGACTGATCATGCACTGATCACGTGGCTGATCATGCACTGATCACGTGGCTGATCATGCACTGATCACGTGGCTGATCATGCACTGATCACGTGGCTGATCATGCACTGATCACGTGGCTGATCATGCACTGATCACGTGCTGATCATGCACTGATCACGTGACTGTCATGCACTGATCACGTGGCTGATCATGCACTGATCACGTGGAGATCATGCACTGATCACGTGGCTGATCATGCACTGATCACGTGCCTGATCATGCACTGATCACGTGGCTGATCATGCACTGATCACGAAGCTGATCATACACTGATCACGTGACTGTCATGCACTGATCACGTGGCTGATCATGCACTGATCACGTGGCTGATCATGCACTGATCACGTGGCTGATCATGCACTGATCACGTGCTATCATGCACTGATCACGTGGCTATCATGCACTGATCCATGGCTGATCATGCACTGATCACGTGACTGATCATGCACTGATCACGTGGCTGATCATGCACTGATCACGTGGCTGATCATGCACTGATCACGTGGCTGATCATGCACTGATCACGTGACTGATCATGCACTGATCACGTGCCTGATCATGCACTGATCACGTGGCTGATCATGCACTGATCACGTGGCTGATCATGCACTGATCACGTGGCTGATCATGCACTGATCATGAAGCTGATCATACACTGATCACGTGACTGTCATGCACTGATCACGTGGCTGATCATGCACTGATCACGTGGCTGATCATGCACTGATCACGTGGCTGATCATGCACTGATCACGTGCCTGATCATGCACTGATCACGTGGCTGATCATGCACTGATCACGAAGCTGATCATGCACTGATCATGGGACCATGCATGCACTGATCACGTGGCTGATCATGCACTGATCACGTGACTGATGCACTGATCACCTGATCATGCACTGATCACGTGACTGATCATGCACTGATCACGTGGCTGATCATGCACTGATCACGTGGCTGATCATGCACTGATCACGTGGCTGATCATGCACTGATCACGTGGCTGATCATGCACTGATCATGCACTCCTGATCATGCACTGATCACGTGGCTGATCATGCACTGATCACGAAGCTGATCATACACTGATCACGTGTCTGTCATGCACTGATCACGTGGCTGATCATGCACTGATCACGTGGCTGATCATGCACTGATCACGAAGCTGATCATACACTGATCACGTGACTGTGCATGCACTGATCACGTGGCTGATCATGCACTGATCACGTGGCTGATCATGCACTGATCACATGGCTGATCATGCACTGATCACGTAGCTATCATGCACTGATCACATGGCTATCATGCACTGATCACGTGGCTGATCATACACTGATCATGAGGCTGTTCATGCACTGATCACGTGTCTGATCATACACTGATCACATTACTGATCATGCACTGATCACGTGCCTGATCATGCACTGATCACGTGGCTCATCATGCACTGATCACGAAGCTGATCATACACTGATCACGTGACTGTGCATGCACTGATCACTTGGCTGATCATGCACTGATCATGTGGCTGATCATGCACTGATCACGTGGCTGATCATACACTGATCACATGACTCTGCATGCACTGATCACGTGGCTGATCATGCACTGATCACGTGACTGATCATGCACTGATCACGTGGCTGATCATGCACTGATCACGTGGCTGATCATGCACTGATCACGAAGCTGATCATACACTGATCACGTGACTGTCATGCACTGATCACGTGGCTGATCATGCACTGATCACGTGGCTGATCATGCACTGATCACGTGGCTGATCATGCACTGATCACGAAGCTGATCATGCACTGATCACGTGGCTGATCATGCACTGATCACGAAGCTGATCATACACTGATCACATGACTGTCATGCACTGATCACGTGGCTGATCATGCACTGATCACGTGGCTGATCATGCACTGATCACGTTGATCATACACTGATCACGTGACTGTCATGCACTGATCACGTGGCTGATCATGCACTGATCACGTGGCTGATCATGCACTGATCACGTAGCTGATCATGCACTGATCACGTGGCTATCATGCACTGATCACATGGCTGATCATGCACTGATCACGTGACTGATCATGCACTGATCACGTGGCTATCATGCACTGATCACGTGGCTGATCATGCACTGATCACGTGACTGATCATGCACTGATCACATGCCTGATCATGCACTGATCACGTGCCTGATCATGCACTGATCACGTGACTGATCATGCACTGATCACGTGCCTGATCATGCACTGATCACGTGGCTGATCATGCACTGATCACGAAGCTGATCATACACTGATCACGTGACTGTCATGCACTGATCACGTGGCTGATCATGCACTGATCACGTGGCTGATCATGCACTGATCACGTGGCTGATCATGCACTGATCACGTGGCTATCATGCACTGATCACATGGCTGATCATGCACTGATCACGTGACTGATCATGCACTGATCACGTGGCTGATCATGCACTGATCACGTGGCTGATCATGCACTGATCACGTGACTGATCATGCACTGATCACATGCCTGATCATGCACTGATCACGTGCCTGATCATGCACTGATCACGTGACTGATCATGCACTGATCACGTGCCTGATCATGCACTGATCACGTGGCTGATCATGCACTGATCACGAAGCTGATCATACACTGATCACGTGACTGTCATGCACTGATCACGTGGCTGATCATGCACTGATCACGTGGCTGATCATGCACTGATCACGTGGCTGATCATGCACTGATCACATGGCTGATCATGCACTGATCACGTAGCTATCATGCACTGATCACATGGCTATCATGCACTGATCACGTGGCTGATCATACACTGATCATGAGGCTGATCATGCACTGATCACGTGTCTGATCATACACTGATCACATTACTGATCATGCACTGATCACGTGCCTGATCATGCACTGATCACGTGGCTGATCATGCACTGATCACGAAGCTGATCATACACTGATCACGTGACTCTGCATGCACTGATCACGTGGCTGATCATGCACTGATCATGTGGCTGATCATGCACTGATCACGTGGCTGATCATGCACTGATCACGTGCCTGATCATGCACTGATCACGTGACTGACATGCACTGATCACGTGGCTGATCATGCACTGATCACGAAGCTGATCATGCACTGATCACGTGACTGCATGCACTGATCACGTGGCTGATCATGCACTGATCACGTGGCTGATCATGCACTGATCACGTGGCTGATCATGCACTGATCACGAAGCTGATCATGCACTGATCACGTGACTGCATGCACTGATCACGTGGCTGATCATGCACTGATCATGTGGCTGATCATGCACTGATCACGTGTCTGATCATACACTGATCACATTACTGATCATGCACTGATCACGTGGCTGATCATGCACTGATCACGTGCTGATCATGCACTGATCACGTGGCTGATCATGCACTGATCACGTGACTGTGCATGCACTGATCACGTGGCTGATCATGCACTGATCACGTGGCTGATCATGCACTGATCACGTGGCTGATCATGCACTGATCACGTGGCTGATCATGCACTGATCACGTGCCTGATCATGCACTGATCACTGACTGATCATGCACTGATCACGTGGCTGATCATGCACTGATCACGTGGCTGATCATGCACTGATCATGAAGCTGATCATACACTGATCACGTGACTGTGCATGCACTGATCACGTGGCTGATCATGCACTGATCACGTGGCTGATCATGCACTGATCACGAAGCTGATCATACACTGATCACGTGACTGTCATGCACTGATCACGTGGCTGATCATGCACTGATCACGTGGCTGATCATGCACTGATCACATGGCTGATCATGCACTGATCACGTAGCTATCATGCACTGATCACATGGCTATCATGCACTGATCACGTGGCTGATCATACACTGATCATGAGGCTGATCATGCACTGATCACGTGTCTGATCATACACTGATATAATTACTGATCATGCACTGATCACGTGCCTGATCATGCACTGATCACGTGGCTGATCATGCACTGATCACGAAGCTGATCATACACTGATCACGTGACTGTGCATGCACTGATCACGTGGCTGATCATGCACTGATCACGTGGCTGATCATGCACTGATCACGTGGCTGATCATGCACTGATCACGTGGCTGATCATGCACTGATCACGAAGCTGATCATACACTGATCACGTGACTGTCATGCACTGATCACGTGGCTGATCATGCACTGATCACGTGGCTGATCATGCACTGATCACGTGGCTGATCATGCACTGATCACGTGACTGATCATGCACTGATCACGTGGCTGATCATGCACTGATCACGTGCCTGATCATGCACTGATCACGTGGCTGATCATGCACTGATCACGAAGCTGATCATGCACTGATCACGTGACTGTGCATGCACTGATCACGTGGCTGATCATGCACTGATCACGTGGCTGATCATGCACTGATCACGTGGCTGATCATGCACTGATCACGTGGCTGATCATGCACTGATCACGTGGCTATCATGCACTGATCACGTGGCTGATCATGCACTGATCATGTGGCTGATCATGCACTGATCACGTGTCTGATCATACACTGATCACATTACTGATCATGCACTGATCACGTGCTGATCATGCACTGATCACGTGGCTGATCATGCACTGATCACGAAGCTGATCATACACTGATCACGTGACTGTCATGCACTGATCACGTGGCTGATCATGCACTGATCACGTGGCTGATCATGCACTGATCACGTGGCTGATCATGCACTGATCACGTGGCTGATCATGCACTGATCACGAAGCTGATCATGCACTGATCACGTGACTGTCATGCACTGATCACGTGGCTGATCATGCACTGATCACGTGGCTGATCATGCACTGATCACGTGGCTGATCATGCACTGATCACGTGGCTGATCATGCACTGATCACGTGGCTGATCATGCACTGATCACGTGGCTGATCATGCACTGATCACGTGGCTGATCATGCACTGATCACGTGGCTGATCATGCACTGATCACGAAGCTGATCATACACTGATCACGTGACTGTCATGCACTGATCACGTGGCTGATCATGCACTGATCACGTGGCTGATCATGCACTGATCACGTGCCTGATCATACACTGATCACGTGACTGATCATGCACTGATCACGTGGCTGATCATGCACTGATCATGAAGCTGATCATACACTGATCACGTGACTGTCATGCACTGATCACGTGGCTGATCATGCACTGATCACGTGGCTGATCATGCACTGATCACGTGGCTGATCATGCACTGATCACGTGCCTGATCATGCACTGATCACGTGGCTGATCATGCACTGATCACGAAGCTGATCATACACTGATCACGTGACTGTCATGCACTGATCACGTGGCTGATCATGCACTGATCACGTGGCTGATCATGCACTGATCACGTGGCTGATCATGCACTGATCACGTGGCTATCATGCACTGATCACATGGCTATCATGCACTGATCACATGGCTGATCATGCACTGATCACGTGACTGATCATGCACTGATCACGTGGCTATCATGCACTGATCACATGGCTGATCATGCACTGATCACGTGGATCATGCACTGATCACGTGACTGATCATGCACTGATCACGTGCCTGATCATGCACTGATCACGTGCCTGATCATGCACTGATCACGTGGCTGATCATGCACTGATCACGTGGCTGATCATGCACTGATCATGAAGCTGATCATACACTAATCCCGTGACTGTGCATGCACTGATCACACGGCTGATCATGCACTGATCATGTGGTTGATCATGCACTGATCACATGGCTGATCATACACTGATCACGTGCCTGATCATGCAGTGATCATGTGGTTGATCATGCAATGAAGACGAAGCTGATCATACACTGATCATGGGACCATGCATGCACTGATCACGTGGCTGATCATGCACTGATCACGTGACTGTGATGCACTGATCACGTGGCTGAACATTCAATGATCACGTGGCTTATCATGCACTGATCACGTGGCTGATCATGCACTGATCACGTGGCTTATCATGCACTGATTACGTTCCTGATCATGCACTGATCACGTGGCTGACCATGCACTGATCACGAAGCTGATCATACGCTGATCACCTGTCTGTGCATGCACTGATCACGTGGCTGAACATGGAATGATCACGTGGTTGAACATGCAATGATCACGAAGGTGATCATACACTGGTCACGTGACTGTGCATGCACTGATCACGTGGATGATCATACAGTGATCACGTGGCTGATCATGCACTGGTTACATGGCTGATCATGCACTGCTCACGTAGCTATCATGCACTGATAACATGGCTATCATGCACTGATCACGTGGCTGATCAGACACTGATCATTAGGCTGTTCATGCACTCATCATGTGTCTGATTATACACTGATCACATTACTGATAATGAACTGAACACGTGCTGATCATGCACTGATCACGTGGCTCATCATGCACTGATCACGAAGCTGATCATACACTGATTACGTGACTGTGCATGCACTGATCACTTGGCTGATCTTGCACTGTTCATGTGGTTGATCATGCACTGATCACGTGGTTGATCATACACTGATCACGTGGCTGATCATGAACTAATCACGAAGCTGATCATACACTGATCACGTGGCGGATCATGCACTGATCACGTGGCCGATCATGCACTGATCACGTGCCTGATTCTACACTGATCACGAGACTGCACATGCACTGATCACGTGGCTGATCATGCACTGATCACGTGGGAGATCATGCACTGATCACGTGGCTGATCATGCACTCTTCACGTGCCTGATCATGCAATGATCACGTGGCTGACCATGCACTGATTACGAGGCTGATCATACACTGATCACGTGACTGTGCATGCACTGATCACGTGGCTGAACATGCACTGATCACGTGGGAGATCATGCACTGATCACGTGGCTGATCATGCACTGATCACGTGCTGATCATGCAATGATCACGTGGCTGACCATGCACTGATCACGGCTGATCATACACTGATCACGTGACTGTGCATGCACTGATCACGTGGCTGAACATGCAATGATCACGTGGCTGATCATGCACTGATTACGTGGCTGATCATGCGCTGATCACGTATCATGCACTGTTCACATGGATATCAGGCACTGATCCATGGCTCATCATGCACTGTTATGTGATTGATCATGCACTGATCACGTGGCTATCATGCACTGATCACATGCCTGATCATGAACTGATCAAGTGCCTGATCATGCACTTATCACGTGACTGATCATGCACTCATCACATGCCTGATCATGCTCTGATCACGTGGCTGATCATACAGTGATCACGTGGCTGATCATGCACTGATTACGTGGCTGATCATGCACTGATCATGAAGCTGATCATACACTAATCCCGTGACTGTGCATGCACTGATCACACGGCTGATCATGCACTGATCACGTGGGTGATCATGCACTGATCACATGGCTGATCATACACTGATCACGTGCCTGATCATGCAGTGATCACGTGGTTGATCATGCAATGAAGACGAAGCTGATCATACACTGATCATGGGACCATGCATGCACTGATCACGTGGCTGATCATGCACTGATCACGTGACTGTGGATGCACTGATCACGTGGCTGAACATTCAATGATCACGTGGCTTATCATGCACTGATCACGTGGCTGATCATGCACTGATCACGTGGCTTATCATGCACTCTTCACGTTCCTGATCATGCACTGATCACGTGGCTGACCATGCACTGATCACGAAGCTGATCATACGCTGATCACCTGTCTGTGCATGCACTGATCCCGTGGCTGAACATGGAATGATCACGTGGTTGAACATGCAATGATCACGAAGGTGATCATACACTGGTCACGTGACTGTGTATGCACTGATCACGTGGATGATCATACAGTGATCACGTGGCTGATCATGCACTGGTTACATGGCTGATCATGCACTGCTCACGTAGCTATCATGCACTGATAACATGGCTATCATGCACTGATCACGTGGCTGATCAGACACTGATCATGAGGCTGTTCATGCACTCATCATGTGTCTGATTATACACTGATCACATTACTGATAATGCACTGAACACGTGCCTGATCATGCACTGATCACGTGGCTCATCATGCACTGATCACGAAGCTGATCATACACTGATTACGTGACTGTGCATGCACTGATCACGTGGCTGATCATGCACTGATCATGTGGTTGATCATGCACTGATCACGTGGTTGATCATACACTGAATACATGACTCTGCATGCACTGATCACTTGGCTGATCTTGCACTGTTCACGTAACTGATCATGCCCTGATCACGTGCCTGATAATGAACTGATCACGTGGCTGACCATGCACTGATCACGAGGCTGATCATACACTGATCACCTGATTGTGCATGCACTGATCACGTGGTTGAACATGCAATGATCACGTGGAGATCATGCACTGATCACGTGTCTGATCACTCACTCTTCACTTGCCTGATCATGCACTGATCACGTGGCTGACCATGCACTGATCACGGCTGATCATACACTGTTCACATGACTGTGCATGCACTGATCACGTGGCTGAACATGCAATGATCACGGGCTGATCATGCACTGATCACGAGGTTGATCATACACAGATCACGTGACTGTGCATGCACTGATCACGTGGCTGATCATGCACTGATTACGTGGCTGATCATGCGATTATTACGTAGCTGTTCATGCACTGATCACGTGGCTGATCATGCACTGATCCCATGGCTTATCAGGCACTGATCGCGTGGTTGATCATGCAGGGGTCACGTGGCTGATCATGCACTGTTCACGTGGCTGATCATACCCTGGTCATGTGACTGATCATGCACTGATCACATGCCTGATCATGAACTGAACAAGTGCCTGATCATGCACTTACCACGTGACTGATCATGCACTCATCACATGCCTGATCATGCACTGATCACGTGGCTGATCATGCACTGATCACGTGGCTGATCATACACTGCTCACGTGACTGTGCATGCACTGATCACGTGGCTGATCATACAGTGATCACGTGGCTGATCATGCACTGATCACGTAGCTGATCATGCACTGGTCACATGGCTGTTCATGCACTGATCCCGTGGCCCATCATGCACTGATCACGTGACTGATCATGCACGGGTCACGTGGCTGATCATGCACTGATCACGTGGCTGATCATACACTGATCTTGTGACTGATTAGGCAATGATCACATGCCTGATCAGTAACTGATCACGTGCCTTATCATGCACTTATTACGTGGCTCATCATGCACTCATCACCTGCCTGATCGTGCACTGATCACGTGGCTGATCCTGCACTGATCACGAAGCTGATCATACACTGGTCACGTGACTGTGAATGCACTGATCACGTGGCTGATCATACAGTGATCACGTGGCTGATCATGCACTGATCACGTGGCTGATCATGCACTGATTACATGGCTGATCATGCACTGATCACGTAGCTATCATGCACTGATAACATGGCTATCATGCACTGATCACGCGGCTGATCATCCACTGATCATGAGGCTGTTCATGCACTCATCACGTGTCTGATCATACACTGATCACATTACTGATAATGCACTGAACACGTGCCTGATCCTGCACTGATCACGTGGCTCATCATGCACTGATCACGAAGCTGATCATACACTGATTACGTGACTCTGCATGCACTGATCACGTGGCTGATCTTGCACTGTTCATGTGGCTGATCATGCACTGATCACGTGGTTGATCATACACTGATCACGTGCCTGATCCTACACTGATCACGAGACTGCACATGCACTGATCACGTGGCTGATCATGCACTGATCATGAAGCTGATCATACACTGATCACGTGACTGCATGCACTGATCACGTGGCTGATCATGCACTGATCATGAGGCTGTTCATGCACTCATCACGTGGCTGATCATGCACTGATCATGAAGCTGATCATACACTGATCACGTGACTGCATGCACTGATTACGCGGCTGATCATACACTGATCATGAGGCTGTTCATGCACTCATCACGTGTCTGATCATACACTGATCTCATTACTGGTAATGCACTGAACACGTGCCTGATTATGCACTGATCACGTGCTTCATCATGCACTGATCAGGAAGCTGATCATACACTGAGTAGGTGACTGTGCATGCACTGATCACTTGGCAGATATTGCACTGTTCATGTGGCTGATCATGCACTGATCACGTGGCTGATCATGCACTGATCACGTGGCTGATCATGCGCTGATCACGTGCCTCATCATACACGGATCACTAGACTCCACATGCACTGATCACGTGGCTGGTCATGCACTGAACACGTGGCTGATCATGCACTGATCATGAAGCTGATCATACACTGATCACGTGACTGTGCATGCAATGATCTCGTGGCTGATCATGCACTGATCACGTGGCTGATCATGCACTGATCACGAAGCTGATCATACACTGGTCACGTGACTGTGCATGCACTGATCACGTGGCTGATCATACAGTAATCACGTGGGTGATCATGCACTGACTACATGGCTGATCATGCAGTGATCACGTAGCTATCATGCACTTTTAACATGGCTATCATGCACTGATCACACGGCTGATCGTACACTGATCATGAGGCTGTTTATGCACTCATCACGTGTCTGATCATACACTGATATAATTACTGATAATGCACTGAACACGTGCCTGATCATGCACTGATCACGTGGCTCATCATGCACTGATCACGAAGCTAATCATACACTGATTACGTGACTGTGCATGCACTGATCACTTGGCTGATCTTGCACTGTTCATGTGGCTGATCATTCACTGATCACGTGGTTGATCATACACTGATCACATGGCTGATCATGAACTAATCACGAAGCTGATCATACACTGATCACATGACTGTGCATGCACTGATCACGTGGCTGATCATGCACTGATCACTTGGCTGATCATGCACTGATCACGTTCCTGATCATACACTGATCACGAGACTGCACATGCACTGATCACCTGGCTGATCATTCACTCTTCACTTGCCTGATCATGCACTGATCACGTGGCTGACCATGCACTGATCACGAAGCTGATCATTCACTGATCACGTGACTGTGCATGCACTGATCATGTGGCTGATCATACAGTGATCACGTGGCTGATCATGTACTGGTTACATGGCTGATCATGCACTGATCACGTAGCTATAATGCACTGATAACATGGCTATCATGCACTGATCTCGTGGCTGATCAGACACTGATCATGAGGCTGTTTATGCACTCATCATGTGTCTGACTATACACTGATCACATTACTGATAATGCACTGAACACGTGCTGATCATGCACTGATCACGTGGCTCATCATGCACTGATCACGAAGCTGATCATACACTGATTACGTGACTGTGCATGCACTGATAACTTGGCTGATCTTGCACTGTTCATGTGGTTGATCATGCACTGATCACGTGGTTGATCATACACTGATCACGTGGCTGATCATGAACTAATCACGAGGCTGATCATACACTGATCACGTGACTGTGCATGCACTGATCACGTGGCTGATCATGCACTGATCACGTGGCTGATCGTGCACTGATTACGTGGCTCATCATGCACTGATCACGTGGCTGATCATGCACTGATCACGTGGGAGATCATGCACTGATCAAGTGGCTGATCATGCACTCTTCACGTGCCTGATCATGCAGTGATCACGTGGCTGACCATGCACTGTTCACGAAGCTGATCATACACTGATCACCTGTCTGTGCATGCACTGAACCCGTGGCTGAAATTGCTATGATCACGTGGCTGATCATGCACTGATCACGAAGCTGATCATACAATGGACACGTGACTGTACATGCACTGATCACTTGGCTGATCATATAGTGATCACGTGGCTGATCATGCACTGGTTACATGGCTGATCATGCACTGATCACGTAGCTATCATGCACTGATAACGTGGCTATCATTCACTGATCTCGTGGCTGATCAGACACTGATCATGAGGCTGTTTATGCACTCATCATGTGTCTGACTATACACTGATCACATTACTGATAATGCACTGAACACGTGCCTGATCATGCACTGATCACGTGGCTCATCATGCACTGATCACGAAGCTGATCATACACTGATTACGTGACTGTGCATGCACTGATCACTTGGCTGATCTTGCACTGTTCATGTGGTTGATCATGCACTGATCACGTGGTTGATCATACACTGAATACATGACTCTGCATGCACTGATCACTTGGCTGATCTTGCACTGTTCACGTAACTGTTCATGCCCTCTTTACGTGCCTGATAATGAACTGATCACGTGGCTGACCATGCACTGATCACGAAGCTGATCATACACTGATTACGTGACTGTGCATGCACTGATCACTTGGCTGATCTTGCACTGTTCATGTGGTTGATCATGCACTGATCACGTGGTTGATCATACACTGAATACATGACTCTGCATGCACTGATCACTTGGCTGATCTTGCACTGTTCACGTAACTGTTCATGCCCTCTTTACGTGCCTGATAATGAACTGATCACGTGGCTGACCATGCACTGATCACGAAGCTGATCATACACTGATCACCTGATTGTGCATGCACTGATCACGTGCCTGATCATGCAGTGATCACGTGGCTGACCATGCACTGTTCACGAAGCTGATCATACACTGATCACCTGTCTGTGCATGCACTGAACCCGTGGCTGAAATTGCTATGATCACGTGGCTGATCATGCACTGATCACGTGCCTGATCCTACACTGATCACGAGACTGCACATGCACTGATCACGTGGCTGATCATGCACTGATCATGAAGCTGATCATACACTGATCACGTGACTGTGCATGCACTGATCACATGGCTGATCATGCACTGATCACGTAGGAGATCATGCACTGATCACGTGGCTGATCATGCACTCTTCACTTGCCTGATCATGCAATGATCACGTGGCTGACCATGCACTGATTACGAAGCTGCTCATACACTGATCACGTGACTGTGCATGCACTGATCACGTGGCTGAACATGCAATGATCACGTGGCTGATCATGCACTGATTACGTGGCTGATCATGCGCTGATCACATAGCTATCATGCACTGTTCACATGGATATCAGGCACTAATCCATGGCTCATCATGCACTGTTATGTGATTGATCATGCAGGGGTCACGTGGCTATCATGAACTGATCACATGCCTGATCATGAACTGATCAAATGCCTGATCATGCACTTATCACGTGACTGATCATGCACTCATCACATGCCTGATCATGCTCTGATCACGTGGCTGATCATACAGTGATCACGTGGCTGATCATGCACTGATTATGTGGCTGATCATGCACTGATCATGAAGCTGATCATACACTAATCCCGTGACTGTGCATGCACTGATCACACGGCTGATCATGCACTGATCATGTGGTTGATCATGCACTGATCACATGGCTGATCATACACTGATCACGTGCCTGATCATGCAGTGATCATGTGGTTGATCATGCAATGAAGACGAAGCTGATCATACACTGATCATGGGACCATGCATGCACTGATCACGTGGCTGATCATGCACTGATCACGTGACTGTGGATGCACTGATCACGTGGCTGAACATGAACTGATCACTAACCTGATCATACACTGATCACGTGACTGTGGATGCACTGATCACGTGGCTGAATATTCAATGATCACGTGGCTTATCATGCCCTGATCACGTGGCTGATCATGCACTGATCACGTGGCTTATCATGCACTCTTTACGTGCCTGATCATGCACTGATCACGTGGCTGACCATGCACTGATCACGAAGCTGATCATACGCTGATCACCTGTCTGTGCATGCACTGATCCCGTGGCTGAACATGGAATGATCACGTGGTTGAACATGCAATGATCACGAAGCTGATCATACACTGGTGACGTGACTGTGCATGCACTGATCACGTGGATGATCATACAGTGATCACGTGGCTGATCATGCACTGGTTACATGGCTGATCATGCACTGATCACGTAGCTATCATGCACTGATAACATGGCTATCATGCACTGATCACGTGGCTGATCAGACACTGATCATTAGGCTGTTCATGCACTCATCATGTGTCTGATTATACACTGATCACATTACTGATAATGCACTGAACACGTGCCTGATCATGCACTGATCACGTGGCTCATCATGCACTGATCACGAAGCTGATCATACACTGATTACGTGACTGTGCATGCACTGATCACTTGGCTGATCTTGCACTGTTCATGTGGTTGATCATGCACTGATCACGTGGTTGATCATACACTGAATACATGACTCTGCATGCACTGATCACTTGGCTGATCTTGCACTGTTCACGTAACTGTTCATGCCCTCTTTACGTGCCTGATAATGAACTGATCACGTGGCTGACCATGCACTGATCACGAAGCTGATCATACACTGATCACCTGATTGTGCATGCACTGATCACGTGGCTGAACATGCAATGATCACGTGGGAGATCATGCACTGATCACGTGTCTGATCACTCACTCTTCACTTGCCTGATCATGCACTGATCACGTGGCTGACCATGCACTGATCACGAAGCTGATCATACACTGTTCACATGACTGTGCATGCACTGATCACGTGGCTGAACATGCAATGATCACGTGGCTGATCATGCACTGATCACGAAGTTGATCATACACAGATCACGTGACTGTGCATGCACTGATCACGTGGCTGATCATGCACTGATTACGTGGCTGATCATGCGCTTATTACGTAGCTATCATGCACTGATCACATGGCTATCATGCACTGATCCCGTGGCTCATCAGGCACTGATGCGTGATTGATCATGCAGGGGTCACGTGGCTATCATGCACTGTTCACGTGGCTGATCATACCCTGGTCATGTGACTGATCATGCACTGATCACATGCCTGATCATGAACTGAACAAGTGCCTGATCATGCACTTACCACGTGACTGATCATGCACTCATCACATGCCTGATCATGCACTGATCACGGGGCTGATCATGCACTGATCACGAAGCTGATCATACACTGCTCACGTGACTGTGCATGCACTGATCACGTGGCTGATCATACAGTGATCACGTGGCTGATCATGCACTGATCACGTAGCTATCATGCACTGGTCACATGGCTATCATGCACTGATCCCATGGCCCATCATGCACTGATCACGTGACTGATCATGCAGGGGTCACGTGGCTGTCATGCACTGATCACGCGGCTGATCATACACTGATCTTGTGACTGATTAGGCAATGATCACATGCCTGATCAGTAACTGATCACGTGCCTTATCATGCACTTATTACGTGACTCATCATGCACTCATCACCTGCCTGATCGAGCACTGATCACGTGGCTGATCCTGCACTGATCACGAAGCTGATCATACACTGGTCACGTGACTGTGAATGCACTGATCATGTGGCTGATCATACAGTGATCACGTGGCTGATCATGCACTGATCACGTGGCTGATCATGACTGATTACATGGCTGATCATGCACTGATCACGTAGCTATCATGCACTGATAACATGGCTATCATGCACTGATCACACGGCTGATCATACACTGATCATGAGGCTGTTCATGCACTCATCACGTGTCTGATCATACACTGATCACATTACTGATAATGCACTGAACACGTGCCTGATCCTGCACTGATCACGTGGCTCATCATGCACTGATCACGAAGCTGATCATACACTGATTACATGACTCTGCATGCACTGATCACTTGGCTGATCTTGCACTGTTCATGTGGCTGATCATGCACTGATCACGTGGTTGATCATACACTGATCACGTGCCTGATCCTACACTGATCACGAGACTGCACATGCACTGATCACGTGGCTGATCATGCACTGATCATGAAGCTGATCATACACTGATCACGTGACTGCATGCACTGATTACGCGGCTGATCATACACTGATCACGAGGCTGTTCATGCACTCATCACGTGTCTGATCATACACTGATCTCATTACTGGTAATGCACTGAACACGTGCCTGATCATGCACTGATCAGGTGCTTCATCATGCACTGATCAGGAAGCTGATCATACACTGAGTAGGTGACTGTGCATGCACTGATCACTTGGCAGATATTGCACTGTTCATGTGGCTGATCATGCACTGATCACGTGGCTGATCATGCACTGATCACGTGGAGATCATGCACTGATCAAGTGGCTGATCATGCACTCTTCACGTGCCTGATCATGCAGTGATCACGTGGCTGACCATGCACTGTTCACGAAGCTGATCATACACTGATCACCTGTCTGTGCATGCTCTGAACCCGTGGCTGAACTTACTATGATCACGTGGCTGATCATGCACTGATCACGAAGCTGATCATACAATGGACACGTGACTGTACATGCACTGATCACTTGGCTGATCATACAGTGATCACGTGGCTGATCATGCACTGGTTACATGGCTGATCATGCACTGATCACGTAGCTATCATGCACTGATAACATGGCTATCATTCACTGATCTCGTGGCTGATCAGACACTGATCATGAGGCTGTTTATGCACTCATCATGTGTCTGACTATACACTGATCACATTACTGATAATGCACTGAACGCGTACCTGATCATGCACTGATCACGTGGCTCATCATGCACTGATCACGAAGCTGATCATACACTGATTATGTGACTGAGCATGCACTGATAACTTGGCTGATCTTGCACTGTTCATGTGGTTGATCATGCACTGATCACGTGGTTGATCATACCGTGATCACGTGGCTGATCATGAACTAATCACGTAGCTGATCATACACTGATCACGTGACTGTGCATGCACTGATCACGTGGGTGATCATGAACTGATCAAGTGGCTGATCATGCACTGATCATGAAGCTGATCATAGACTGATCACGTGACTGTGCATGCACTGATCACATGGCTGATCATGCACTGATCACGTGGGAAATCATGCACTGATCACGTGGCTGATCATGCACTCTTCACTTGCCTGATCATGCAATGATCACGTGGCTGACCATGCACTGATTACGAAGCTGATCATACACTGATCACGTGACTGTGCATGCACTGATCACGTGGCTGAACATGCAATGATCACGTGGCTGATCATGCACTGATTACGTGGCTGATCATGCGCTGATCACGTAGCTATCATGCACTGTTCACATGGATATCAGGCACTGATCCATGGCTCATCATGCACTGTTATGTGATTGATCATGCAGGGGTCACGTGGCTATCATGCACTGATCACATGCCTGATAATGAACTGATCAAGTGCCTGATCATGCACTTATCACGTGACTGATCATGCACTCATCACATGCCTGATCATGCTCTGATCACGTGGCTGATCATATAGTGATCACGTGGCTGATCATGCACTGATTACGTGGCTGATCATGCACTGATCATGAAGCTGATCATACACTAATCCCGTGACTGTGCATGCACTGATCACACGGCTGATCATGCACTGATCACGTGGGTGATCATGCACTGATCACATGGCTGATCATGCACTGATCACGTGGGAAATCATGCACTGATCAGGTGGCTGATCATGCACTGATCACGTGGGAGATCATGCACTGATCAGGTGGCTGATCATGCACTCTTCACGTGCCTGATCATGCAGTGATCACGTGGCTGACCCTGCACTCTTCACGAAGCTGATCATACACTGATCACGTGTCTGTGCATGCACTGAACCCGTGGCTGAACTTGCTATGATCACGTGGCTGATCATGCACTGATCACGAAGCTGATCATACAATGGACACGTGACTGTGCATGCACTGATCACTTGGCTGATCATACAGTGATCACGTGGCTGATCATGCACTGGTTACATGGCTGATCATGCACTGCTCACGTAGCTATCATGCACTGATAACATGGCTATCATGCACTGATCACGTGGCTGATCAGACACTGATCATGAGGCTGTTCATGCACTCATCATGTGTCTGATTATACACTGATCACATTACTGATAATGCACTGAACACGTGCCTGATCATGCACTGATCACGTGGCTCATCATGCACTGATCACGAAGCTGATCATACACTGATTACGTGACTGTGCATGCACTGATCACTTGGCTGATCTTGCACTGTTCATGTGGTTGATCATGCACTGATCACGTGGTTGATCATACACTGAATACATGACTCTGCATGCACTGATCACTTGGCTGATCTTGCACTGTTCACGTAACTGTTCATGCCCTCTTTACGTGCCTGATAATGAACTGATCACGTGGCTGACCATGCACTGATCACGAAGCTGATCATACACTGATCACCTGATTGTGCATGCACTGATCACGTGGCTGAACATGCAATGATCACGTGGGAGATCATGCACTGATCACGTGTCTGATCACTCACTCTTCACTTGCCTGATCATGCACTGATCACGTGGCTGACCATGCACTGATCACGAAGCTGATCATACACTGTTCACATGACTGTGCATGCACTGATCACGTGGCTGAACATGCAAAGATCACGTGGCTGATCATGCACTGATCACGAAGTTGATCATACACAGATCACGTGACTGTGCATGCACTGATCACGTGGCTGATCATGCACTGATTACATGGCTGATCATGCGCTTATTACGTAGCTATCATGCACTGATCACATGGCTATCATGCACTGATCCCATGGCTCATCAGGCACTGATGCGTGATTGATCATGCAGGGGTCACGTGGCTATCATGCACTGTTCACGTGGCTGATCATACCCTGGTCATGTGACTGATCATGCACTGATCACATGCCTGATCATGAACTGAACAAGTGCCTGATCATGCACTTACCACGTGACTGATCATGCACTCATCACATGCCTGATCATGCACTGATCATGGGGCTGATCATGCACTGATCACGAAGCTGATCATACACTGCTCACGTGACTGTGCATGCACTGATCACGTGGCTGATCATACAGTGATCACGTGGCTGATCATGCACTGATCACGTAGCTATCATGCACTGGTCACATGGCTATCATGCACTGATCCCATGGCCCATCATGCACTGATCACGTGACTGATCATGCAGGGTCACGTGGCTGTCATGCACTGATCACGCGGCTGATCATACACTGATCTTGTGACTGATTAGGCAATGATCACATGCCTGATCAGTAACTGATCACGTGCCTTATCATGCACTTATTACGTGACTCATCATGCACTCATCACCTGCCTGATCGAGCACTGATCACGTGGCTGATCCTGCACTGATCACGAAGCTGATCATACACTGGTCACGTGACTGTGAATGCACTGATCATGTGGCTGATCATACAGTGATCACGTGGCTGATCATGCACTGATCACGTGGCTGATCATGACTGATTACATGGCTGATCATGCACTGATCACGTAGCTATCATGCACTGATAACATGGCTATCATGCAATGATCACACGGCTGATCATACACTGATCATGAGGCTCTTCATGCACTCATCACGTGTCTGATCATACACTGATCACATTACTGATAATGCACTGAACACGTGCCTGATCCTGCACTGATCACGTGGCGCATCATGCACTGATCACGAAGCTGATCATACACTGATTACATGACTCTGCATGCACTGATCACTTGGCTGATCTTGCACTGTTCATGTGGCTGATCATGCACTGATCACGTGGTTGATCATACACTGATCACGTGCCTGATCCTACACTGATCACGAGACTGCACATGCACTGATCACGTGGCTGATCATGCACTGATCATGAAGCTGATCATACACTGATCACGTGACTGCATGCACTGATCACGTGGCTGATCATGCACTGATCATGAGGCTGTTCATGCACTCATCACGTGGCTGATCATGCACTGATCACGAAGCTGATCATACACTGATCACGTGACTGCATGCACTGATTACGCGGCTGATCATACACTGATCATGAGGCTGTTCATGCACTCATCACGTGTCTGATCATACACTGATCTCATTACTGGTAATGCACTGAACACGTGCCTGATCATGCACTGATCACGTGCTTCATCATGCACTGATCAGGAAGCTGATCATACACTGAGTAGGTGACTGTGCATGCACTGATCACTTGGCAGATATTGCACTGTTCATGTGGCTGATCATGCACTGATCACGTGGCTGATCATGCACTGATCACGTGGCTGATCATGCGCTGATCACGTGCCTCATCATACACGGATCACTAGACTCCACATGCACTGATCACGTGACTGGTCATGCACTGAACACGTGGCTGATCATGCACTGATCATGAAGCTGATCATACACTGATCACGTGACTGTGCATGCAATGATCTCGTGGCTGATCATGCACTGATCACGTGGCTGATCATGCACTGATCACGAAGCTGATCATACACTGGTCACGTGACTGTGCATGCACTGATCACGTGGCTGATCATACAGTAATCACGTGGGTGATCATGCACTGACTACATGGCTGATCATGCAGTGATCACGTAGCTATCATGCACTTTTAACATGGCTTTCATGCACTGATCACACGGCTGATCGTACACTGATCATGAGGCTGTTTATGCACTCATCACGTGTCTGATCATACACTGATATAATTACTGATAATGCACTGAACACGTGCCTGATCATGCACTGATCACGTGGCTCATCATGCACTGATCACGAAGCTAATCATACACTGATTACGTGACTGTGCATGCACTGATCACTTGGCTGATCTTGCACTGTTCATGTGGCTGATCATTCACTGATCACGTGGTTGATCATACACTGATCACGTGGCTGATCATGCACTAATCACGAAGCTGATCATACACTGATCACATGACTGTGCATGCACTGATCACGTGGCTGATCATGCACTGATCACGTGGCTGATCATGCACTGATCACGTTTGGTCATACACTGATCACGAGACTGCACATGCACTGATCACCTGGCTGATCATTCACTCTTCACTTGCCTGATCATGCACTGATCCCGTGGCTGACCATGCACTGATCACGAAGCTGATCATTCACTGATCACGTGACTGTGCATGCACTGATCATGTGGCTGAACAGGCAATGATCACGTGGCTGATCGTGCACTGATTACGTGGCTCATCATGCACTGATCACGTGGCTGATCATGCACTGATCACGTGGGAGATCATGCACTGATCAAGTGGCTGATCATGCACTCTTCACGTGCCTGATCATGCAGTGATCACGTGGCTGACCATGCACTGTTCACGAAGCTGATCATACACTGATCACCTGTCTGTGCATGCACTGAACCCGTGGCTGAAATTGCTATGATCACGTGGCTGATCATGCACTGATCACGAAGCTGATCATACAATGGACACGTGACTGTACATGCACTGATCACTTGGCTGATCATACAGTGATCACGTGGCTGATCATGTACTGGTTACATGGCTGATCATGCACTGATCACGTAGCTATAATGCACTGATAACATGGCTATCATGCACTGATCTCGTGGCTGATCAGACACTGATCATGAGGCTGTTTATGCACTCATCATGTGTCTGACTATACACTGATCACATTACTGATAATGCACTGAACACGTGCTGATCATGCACTGATCACGTGGCTCATCATGCACTGATCACGAAGCTGATCATACACTGATTACGTGACTGTGCATGCACTGATAACTTGGCTGATCTTGCACTGTTCATGTGGTTGATCATGCACTGATCACGTGGTTGATCATACACTGATCACGTGGCTGATCATGAACTAATCACGAAGCTGATCATACACTGATCACGTGACTGTGCATGCACTGATCACGTGGCTGATCATGCACTGATCACGTGGCGATCATGCACTGATCACGGCCTGATCCTACACTGATCACGTGACTGCACTGATCACGTGGCTGATCATGCACTGATCACGAAGCTGATCATACACTGATCACGTGACTGTGCATGCACTGATCACATGGCTGATCATGCACTGATCACGTGGGAATTCATGCACTGATCACGTGGCTGATCATGCACTCTTCACTTGCCTGATCATGCAATGATCACGTGGCTGACCATGCACTGATTACGAAGCTGATCATACACTGATCACGTGACTGTGCATGCACTGATCACGTGGCTGAACATGCAATGATCACGTGGCTGATCATGCACTGATTACGTGGCTGATCATGCACTGATCACATAGCTATCATGCACTGTTCACATGGATATCAGGCACTGATCCATGGCTCATCATGCACTGTTATGTGATTGATCATGCAGGGGTCACGTGGCTGATCATGCACTGATCACATGCCTGATCATGAACTGATCAAGTGCCTGATCATGCACTATCACGTGACTGATCATGCACTGATCACGTGCCTGATCATGCACTGATCACGTGGCTGATCATACAGTGATCACGTGGCTGATCATGCACTGATTACGTGGCTGATCATGCACTGATCATGAAGCTGATCATACACTAATCCCGTGACTGTGCATGCACTGATCACACGGCTGATCATGCACTGATCACGTGGGTGATCATGCACTGATCACATGGCTGATCATACACTGATCACGTGCCTGATCATGCAGTGATCATGTGGTTGATCATGCAATGAAGACGAAGCTGATCATACACTGATCATGGGACCATGCATGCACTGATCACGTGGCTGATCATGCACTGATCACGTGACTGTGGATGCACTGATCACGTGGCTGAACATGAACTGATCACTAACCTGATCATACACTGATCACGTGACTGTGGATGCACTGATCACGTGGCTGATCATGCACTGATCACGTGGCTTATCATGCACTCTTTACGTTCCTGATCATGCACTGATCACGTGGCTGACCATGCACTGATCTGGAAGCTGATCATACGCTGATCACCTGTCTGTGCATGCACTGATCCCGTGGCTGAACATGGAATGATCACGTGGTTGAACATGCAATGATCACGAAGGTGATCATACACTGGTCACGTGACTGTGCATGCACTGATCACGTGGATGATCATACAGTGATCACGTGGCTGATCATGCACTGGTTACATGGCTGATCATGCACTGCTCACGTAGCTATCATGCACTGATAACATGGCTATCATGCACTGATCACGTGGCTGATCAGACACTGATCATGAGGCTGTTCATGCACTCATCATGTGTCTGATTATACACTGATCACATTACTGATAATGCACTGAACACGTGCTGATCATGCACTGATCACGTGGCTCATCATGCACTGATCACGAAGCTGATCATACACTGATTACGTGACTGTGCATGCACTGATAACTTGGCTGATCTTGCACTGTTCATGTGGTTGATCATGCACTGATCACGTGGTTGATCATACACTGATCACGTGGCTGATCATGAACTAATCACGAAGCTGATCATACACTGATCACGTGACTGTGCATGCACTGATCACGTGGCTGATCATGCACTGATTACGTGGCCGATCATGCACTGATCACGTGCCTGATCCTACACTGATCACGAGACTGCACATGCACTGATCACGTGGCTGATCATGCACTGTTCATGAAGCTGATCATACACTCATCACGTGACTGTGCATGCACTGATCACATGGCTGATCATGCACTGATCACGTGGGATTCATGCACTGATCACGTGGCTGATCATGCACTCTTCACTTGCCTGATCATGCAATGATCACGTGGCTGACCATGCACTGATTACGAAGCTGATCATACACTGATCACGTGACTGTGCATGCACTGATCACGTGGCTGAACATGCAATGATCACGTGGCTGATCATGCACTGATTACATGGCTGATCATGCGCTGATCACATAGCTATCATGCACTGTTCACATGGATATCAGGCACTGATCACATGGCTCATCATGCACTGTTATGTGATTGATCATGCAGGGGTCACGTGGCTATCATGCACTGATCACATGCCTGATCATGAACTGATCAAGTGCCTGATCATGCACTTATCACGTGACTGATCATGCACTCATCACATGCCTGATCATGCTCTGATCACGTGGCTGATCATACAGTGATCACGTGGCTGATCATGCACTGATTACGTGGCTGATCATGCACTGATCATGAAGCTGATCATACACTAATCCCGTGACTGTGCATGCACTGATCACACGGCTGATCATGCACTGATCACGTGGGTGATCATGCACTGATCACGTGGCTGATCATGCACTGATCACGTGCCTGATCATGCAGTGATCACGTGGTTGATCATGCAATGAAGACGAAGCTGATCATACACTGATCATGGGACCATGCATGCACTGATCACGTGGCTGATCATGCACTGATCACGTGACTGTGGATGCACTGATCACGTGGCTGATCATTAACTGATCACGAAGCTGATCATGCACTGATCACGTGACTGTGGATGCACTGATCACGTGGCTGATCATGCACTGATCACGTGGCTTATCATGCACTCTTTACGTGCCTGATCATGCACTGATCACGTGGCTGACCATGCACTGATCTGGAAGCTGATCATACGCTGATCACCTGTCTGTGCATGCACTGATCCCGTGGCTGAACATGGAATGATCACGTGGTTGAACATGCAATGATCACGAAGGTGATCATACACTGGTCACGTGACTGTGCATGCACTGATCACGTGGATGATCATACAGTGATCACGTGGCTGATCATGCACTGGTTACATGGCTGATCATGCACTGCTCACGTAGCTATCATGCACTGATAACATGGCTATCATGCACTGATCACGTGGCTGATCAGACACTGATCATGAGGCTGTTCATGCACTCATCATGTGTCTGATTATACACTGATCACATTACTGATAATGCACTGAACACGTGCCTGATCATGCACTGATCACGTGGCTCATCATGCACTGATCACGAAGCTGATCATACACTGATTACGTGACTGTGCATGCACTGATCACTTGGCTGATCTTGCACTGTTCATGTGGTTGATCATGCACTGATCACGTGGTTGATCATACACTGAATACATGACTCTGCATGCACTGATCACTTGGCTGATCTTGCACTGTTCACGTAACTGTTCATGCCCTCTTTACGTGCCTGATAATGAACTGATCACGTGGCTGACCATGCACTGATCACGAAGCTGATCATACACTGATCACCTGATTGTGCATGCACTGATCACGTGGCTGAACATGCAATGATCACGTGGGAGATCATGCACTGATCACGTGTCTGATCACTCACTCTTCACTTGCCTGATCATGCACTGATCACGTGGCTGAACATGCACTGATCACGAGGCTGATCATACACTGTTCACATGACTGTGCATGCACTGATCACGTGGCTGAACATGCAATGATCACGTGGCTGATCATGCAATGATCACGAAGTTGATCATACACAGATCACGTGACTGTGCATGCACTGATCACGTGGCTGATCATGCACTGATTACGTGGCTGATCATGCGCTTATTACGTAGCTATCATGCACTGATCACATGGCTATCATGCACTGATCCCATGGCACATCAGGCACTGATGCGTGATTGATCATGCAGGGGTCACGTGGCTATCATGCACTGTTCACGTGGCTGATCATACCCTGGTCATGTGACTGATCATGCACTGATCACATGCCTGATCATGAACTGAACAAGTGCCTGATCATGCACTTACCACGTGACTGATCATGCACTCATCACATGCCTGATCATGCACTGATCATGGGGCTGATCATGCACTGATCACGAAGCTGATCATACACTGCTCACGTGACTGTGCATGCACTGATCACGTGGCTGATCATACAGTGATCACGTGGCTGATCATGCACTGATCACGTAGCTATCATGCACTGGTCACGTGTCTATCATGCACTGATCCCATGGCCCATCATGCACTAATCACGTGACTGATCATGCAGGGGTCACGTGGCTGATCATGCACTGATCACGCGGCTGATCATACACTGATCTTGTGACTGATTAGGCAATGATCACATGCCTGATCAGTAACTGATCACGTGCCTTATCATGCACTTATTACGTGACTCATCATGCATTCATCACCTGCCTGATCGAGCACTGATCACGTGGCTGATCCTGCACTGATCACGAAGCTGATCATACACTGGTTACGTGACTGTGAATGCACTGATCACGTGGCTGATCATACAGTGATCACGTGGCTGATCATGCACTGATCACGTGGCTGATCATGATTGATTACATGGCTGATCATGCACTGATCACGTAGCTATCATGCACTGATAACGTGGCTGATCATGCACTGATCACACGGCTGATCATACACTGATCATGAGGCTGTTCATGCACTCATCACGTGTCTGATCATACACTGATCACATTACTGATAATGCACTGAACACGTGCCTGATCCTGCACTGATCACGTGGCTCATCATGCACTGATCACGAAGCTGATCATACACTGATTACATGACTCTGCATGCACTGATCACTTGGCTGATCTTGCACTGTTCATGTGGCTGATCATGCACTGATCACGTGGTTGATCATACACTGATCACGTGCCGGATCCTACACTGATCACGAGACTGCACATGCACTGATCACATGGCTGATCATGCACTGATCATGAAGCTGATCATACACTGATCACGTGACTGCATGCACTGATCACGTGGCTGATCATGCACTGATCATGAGGCTGTTCATGCACTCATCACGTGGCTGATCATGCACTGATCACGAAGCTGATCATACACTGATCACGTGACTGCATGCACTGATTACGCGGCTGATCATACACTGATCATGAGGCTGTTCATGCACTCATCACGTGTCTGATCATACACTGATCTCATTACTGGTAATGCACTGAACACGTGCCTGATCATGCACTGATCACGTGCTTCATCATGCACTGATCAGGAAGCTGATCATACACTGAGTAGGTGACTGTGCATGCACTGATCACTTGGCAGATATTGCACTGTTCATGTGGCTGATCATGCACTGATCACGTGGCTGATCATGCACTGATCACGTGGCTGATCATGCGCTGATCACGTGCCTCATCATACACGGATCACTAGACTCCACATGCACTGATCACGTGGCTGGTCATGCACTGAACACGTGGCTGATCATGCACTGATCATGAAGCTGATCATACACTGATCACGTGACTGTGCATGCAATGATCTCGTGGCTGATCATGCACTGATCACGTGGCTGATCATGCACTGATCACGAAGCTGATCATACACTGGTCACGTGACTGTGCATGCACTGATCACGTGGCTGATCATACAGTAATCACGTGGGTGATCATGCACTGACTACATGGCTGATCATGCAGTGATCACGTAGCTATCATGCACTTTTAACATGGCTATCATGCACTGATCACACGGCTGATCGTACACTGATCATGAGGCTGTTTATGCACTCATCACGTGTCTGATCATACACTGATATAATTACTGATAATGCACTGAACACGTGCCTGATCATGCACTGATCACGTGGCTCATCATGCACTGATCACGAAGCTAATCATACACTGATTACGTGACTGTGCATGCACTGATCACTTGGCTGATCTTTCACTGTTCATGTGGCTGATCATTCACTGTACACGTGGTTGATCATACACTGATCACATGGCTGATCATGAACTAATCACGAAGCTGATCATACACTGATCACATGACTGTGCATGCACTGATCACGTGGCTGATCATGCACTGATCACTTGGCTGATCATGCACTGATCACGTCCCTGATCATACACTGATCACGAGACTGCACATGCACTGATCACCTGGCTGATCATTCACTCTTCACTTGCCTGATCATGCACTGATATCGTGGCTGAACATGCACTGATCACGAAGCTGATCATTCACTGATCACGTGACTGTGCATGCACTGATCATGTGGCTGAACAGGCAATGATCACGTGGCTGATCGTGCACTGATTACGTGGCTCATCATGCACTGATCACGTGGCTGATCATGCACTGATCACGTGCGAGATCATGCACTGATCACGTGGCTGACCATGCACTGTTCACGAAGCTGATCATACACTGATCACCTGTCTGTGCATGCACTGAACCCGTGGCTGAAATTGCTATGATCACGTGGCTGATCATGCACTGATCACGATGCTGATCATACAATGGACACGTGACTGTACATGCACTGATCACTTGGCTGATCATACAGTGATCACGTGGCTGATCATGTACTGGTTACATGGCTGATCATGCACTGATCACGTAGCTATCATGCACTGATAACATGGCTATCATGCACTGATCTCGTGGCTGATCAGACACTGATCATGAGGCTGTTTATGCACTCATCATGTGTCTGACTATACACTGATCACATTACTGCTAATGCACTGAACACGTGCTGATCATGCACTGATCACGTGGCTCATCATGCACTGATCACGAAGCTGATCATACACTGATTACGTGACTGTGCATGCACTGATAACTTGGCTGATCTTGCACTGTTCATGTGGTTGATCATGCACTGATCACGTGGTTGATCATACACTGATCACGTGGCTGATCATGAACTAATCACGAAGCTGATCATACACTGATCACGTGACTGTGCATGCACTGATCACGTGGCTGATCATGCACTGATCACGTGGCCGATCATGCACTGATCACGTGCCTGATCATACACTGATCACGAGACTGCACATGCAATGATCACGTGGCTGATCATGCACTGATCACGAAGCTGATCATACACTGATCACGTGACTGTGCATGCACTGATCACGTGGCTGATCATGCACTGATCACGTGTGAGATCATGCACTGATCACGTGGCTGATCATGCACTCTTCACTTGCCTGATCATGCAATGATCACGTGGCTGACCATGCACTGATTACGAAGCTGATCATACACTGATCACGTGACTGTGCATGCACTGATCACGTGGCTGAACATGCAATGATCACGTGGCTGATCATGCACTGATTACGTGGCTGATCATGCGCTGATCACATAGCTATCATGCACTGTTCACATGGATATCAGGCACTGATCCATGGCTCATCATGCACTGTTATGTGATTGATCATGCAGGGGTCACGTGGCTATCATGCACTGATCACATGCCTGATCATGAACTGATCAAGTGCCTGATCATGCACTTATCACGTGACTGATCATGCACTCATCACATGCCTGATCATGCTCTGATCACGTGGCTGATCATACAGTGATCACGTGGCTGATCATGCACTGATTACGTGGCTGATCATGCACTGATCATGAAGCTGATCATACACTAATCCCGTGACTGTGCATGCACTGATCACACGGCTGATCATGCACTGATCATGTGGGTGATCATGCACTGATCACATGGCTGATCATACACTGATCACGTGCCTGATCATGCAGTGATCATGTGGTTGATCATGCAATGAAGACGAAGCTGATCATACACTGATCATGGGACCATGCATGCACTGATCACGTGGCTGATCATGCACTGATCACGTGACTGTGGATGCACTGATCACGTGGCTGAACATGAACTGATCACTAACCTGATCATACACTGATCACGTGACTGTGGATGCACTGATCACGTGGCTGAACATTCAATGATCACGTGGCTTATCATGCCCTGATCACGTGGCTGATCATGCACTGATCACGTGGCTTATCATGCACTCTTTACGTTCCTGATCATGCACTGATCACGTGGCTGACCATGCACTGATCTGGAAGCTGATCATACGCTGATCACCTGTCTGTGCATGCACTGATCCCGTGGCTGAACATGGAATGATCACGTGGTTGAACATGCAATGATCACGAAGGTGATCATACACTGGTCACGTGAATGTGCATGCACTGATCACGTGGATGATCATACAGTGATCACGTGGCTGATCATGCACTGGTTACATGGCTGATCATGCACTGCTCTCGTAGCTATCATGCACTGATAACATGGCTATCATGCACTGATCACGTGGCTGATCAGACCCTGATCATGAGGCTGTTCATGCACTCATCATGTGTCTGATTATACACTGATCACATTACTGATAATGCACTGAACACGTGCCTGATCATGCACTGATCACGTGGCTCATCATGCACTGATCACGAAGCTGATCATACACTGATTACGTGACTGTGCATGCACTGATCACTTGGCTGATCTTGCACTGTTCATGTGGTTCATCATGCACTGATCACGTGGTTGATCATACACTGAATACATGACTCTGCATGCACTGATCACTTGGCTGATCTTGCACTGTTCACGTAACTGTTCATGCCCTCTTTACGTGCCTGATAATGAACTGATCACGTGGCTGACCATGCACTGATCACGAAGCTGATCATACACTGATCACCTGATTGTGCATGCACTGATCACGTGGCTGAACATGCAATGATCACGTGGGAGATCATGCACTGATCACGTGTCTGATCACTCACTCTTCACTTGCCTGATCATGCACTGATCACGTGGCTGACCATGCACTGATCACGAAGCTGATCATACACTGTTCACATGACTGTGCATGCACTGATCACGTGGCTGAACATGCAATGATCACGTGGCTGATCATGCACTGATCACGAAGTTGATCATACACTGATCACCTGATTGTGCATGCACTGATCACGTGGCTGAACATGCAATGATCACGTGGAGATCATGCACTGATCACGTGTCTGATCACTCACTCTTCACTTGCCTGATCATGCACTGATCACGTGGCTGACCATGCACTGATCACGAAGCTGATCATACACTGTTCTCATGACTGTGCATGCACTGATCACGTGGCTGAACATGCAATGATCACGTGGCTGATCATGCACTGATTACTTGGCTGATCATGCGCTTATTACGTAGCTATCATGCACTGATCACATGGCTATCATGCACTGATCCCATGGCTCATCAGGCACTGATGCGTGATTGATCATGCAGGGGTCACGTGGCTATCATGCACTGTTCACGTGGCTGATCATACCCTGGTCATGTGACTGATCATGCACTGATCACATGCCTGATCATGAACTGAACAAGTGCCTGATCATGCACTTACCACGTGACTGATCATGCACTCATCACGTGCCTGATCATGCACTGATCACGGGGCTGATCATGCACTGATCACGAAGCTGATCATACACTGCTCACGTGACTGTGCATGCACTGATCACGTGGCTGATCATACAGTGATCACGTGGCTGATCATGCACTGATCACGTAGCTATCATGCACTGGTCACATGGCTATCATGCACTGATCCCATGGCCCATCATGCACTGATCACGTGACTGATCATGCAGGGGTCACGTGGCTGTCATGCACTGATCACGCGGCTGATCATACACTGATCTTGTGACTGATTAGGCAATGATCACATGCCTGATCAGTAACTGATCACGTGCCTTATCATGCACTTATTACGTGACTCATCATGCACTCATCACCTGCCTGATCGAGCACTGATCACGTGGCTGATCCTGCACTGATCACGAAGCTGATCATACACTGGTCACGTGACTGTGAATGCACTGATCATGTGGCTGATCATACAGTGATCACGTGGCTGATCATGCACTGATCACGTGGCTGATCATGACTGATTACATGGCTGATCATGCACTGATCACGTAGCTATCATGCACTGATAACATGGCTATCATGCACTGATCACACGGCTGATCATACACTGATCATGAGGCTGTTCATGCACTCATCACGTGTCTGATCATACACTGATCACATTACTGATAATGCACTGAACACGTGCCTGATCCTGCACTGATCACGTGGCTCATCATGCACTGATCACGAAGCTGATCATACACTGATTACATGACTCTGCATGCACTGATCACTTGGCTGATCTTGCACTGTTCATGTGGCTGATCATGCACTGATCACGTGGTTGATCATACACTGATCACGTGCCTGATCCTACACTGATAACGAGACTGCACATGCACTGATCACATGGCTGATCATGCACTGATCATGAAGCTGATCATACACTGATCACGTGACTGCATGCACTGATTACGCGGCTGATCATACACTGATCATGAGGCTGTTCATGCACTCATCACGTGTCTGATCATACACTGATCTCATTACTGGTAATGCACTGAACACGTGCCTGATCATGCACTGATCACGTGCTTCATCATGCACTGATCAGGAAGCTGATCATACACTGAGTAGGTGACTGTGCATGCACTGATCACTTGGCAGATATTGCACTGTTCATGTGGCTGATCATGCACTGATCACGTGGCTGATCATGCACTGATCACGTGGCTGATCATGCGCTGATCACGTGCCTCATCATACACGGATCACTAGACTCCACATGCACTGATCACGTGGCTGGTCATGCACTGAACACGTGGCTGATCATGCACAGATCATGAAGCTGATCATACACTGATCACGTGACTGTGCATGCAATGATCTCGTGGCTGATCATGCACTGATCACGTGGCTGATCATGCACTGATCACGAAGCTGATCATACACTGGTCACGTGACTGTGCATGCACTGATCACGTGGCTGATCATACAGTAATCACGTGGGTGATCATGCACTGACTACATGGCTGATCATGCAGTGATCACGTAGCTATCATGCACTTTTAACATGGCTATCATGCACTGATCACACGGCTGATCGTACACTGATCATGAGGCTGTTTATGCACTCATCACGTGTCTGATCATACACTGATATAATTACTGATAATGCACTGAACACGTGCATGATCATGCACTGATCACGTGGCTCATCATGCACTGATCACGAAGCTAATCATACACTGATTACGTGACTGTGCATGCACTGATCACTTGGCTGATCTTGCACTGTTCATGTGGCTGATCATTCACTGATCACGTGGTTGATCATACACTGATCACATGGCTGATCATGAACTAATCACGAAGCTGATCATACACTGATCACATGACTGTGCATGCACTGATCACGTGGCTGATCATGCACTGATCACTTGGCTGATCATGCACTGATCACGTTCTGATCATACACTGATCACGAGACTGCACATGCACTGATCACCTGGCTGATCATTCACTCTTCACTTGCCTGATCATGCACTGATCCCGTGGCTGACCATGCACTGATCACGAAGCTGATCATTCACTGATCACGTGACTGTGCATGCACTGATCATGTGGCTGAACAGGCAATGATCACGTGGCTGATCGTGCACTGATTACGTGGCTCATCATGCATTGATCACGTGGCTGATCATGCACTGATCACGTGGGAGATCATGCACTGATCAAGTGGCTGATCATGCACTCTTCACGTGCCTGATCATGCAGTGATCACGTGGCTGACCATGCCCTGTTCACGAAGCTGATCATACACTGATCACCTGTCTGTGCATGCACTGAACCCGTGGCTGAAATTGCTATGATCACGTGGCTGATCATGCACTGATCACGAAGCTGATCATACAATGGACACGTGACTGTACATGCACTGATCACTTGGCTGATCATACAGTGATCACGTGGCTGATCATGTACTGGTTACATGGCTGATCATGCACTGATCACGTAGCTATAATGCACTGATAACATGGCTATCATGCACTGATCTCGTGGCTGATCAGACACTGATCATGAGGCTGTTTATGCACTCATCATGTGTCTGACTATACACTGATCACATTACTGCTAATGCACTGAACACGTGCTGATCATGCACTGATCACGTGGCTCATCATGCACTGATCACGAAGCTGATCATACACTGATTACGTGACTGTGCATGCACTGATCACTTGGCTGATCTTGCACTGTTCATGTGGTTGATCATGCACTGATCACGTGGTTGATCATACACTGATCACGTGGCTGATCATGCACTGATCACGAAGCTGATCATACACTGATCACGTGACTGTGCATGCACTGATCACGTGGCTGATCATGCACTGATCACGTGGCCGATCATGCACTGATCACGTGCCTGATCCTACACTGATCACGAGACTGCACATGCACTGATCACGTGGCTGATCATGCACTGATCATGAAGCTGATCATACACTGATCACGTGACTGTGCATGCACTGATCACATGGCTGATCATGCACTGATCACGTGGGAGATCATGCACTGATCACGTGGCTGATCATGCACTCTTCACTTGCCTGATCATGCAATGATCACGTGGCTGACCATGCACTGATTACGAAGCTGATCATACACTGATCACGTGACTGTGCATGCACTGATCACGTGGCTGAACATGCAATGATCACGTGGCTGATCATGCACTGATTACGTGGCTGATCATGCGCTGATCACATAGCTATCATGCACTGTTCACATGGATATCAGGCACTGATCCATGGCTCATCATGCACTGTTATGTGATTGATCATGCAGGGGTCACGTGGCTATCATGCACTGATCACATGCCTGATCATGAACTGATCAAGTGCCTGATCATGCACTTATCACGTGACTGATCATGCACTCATCACATGCCTGATCATGCTCTGATCACGTGGCTGATCATACAGTGATCACGTGGCTGATCATGCACTGATTACGTGGCTGATCATGCACTGATCATGAAGCTGATCATACACTAATCCCGTGACTGTGCATGCACTGATCACACGGCTGATCATGCACTGATCACGTGGGTGATCATGCACTGATCACATGGCTGATCATACACTGATCACGTGCCTGATCATGCAGTGATCATGTGGTTGATCATGCAATGAAGACGAAGCTGATCATACACTGATCATGGGACCATGCATGCACTGATCACGTGGCTGATCATGCACTGATCACGTGACTGTGGATGCACTGATCACGTGGCTGAACATGAACTGATCACTAACCTGATCATACACTGATCACGTGACTGTGGATGCACTGATCACGTGGCTGAATATTCAATGATCACGTGGCTTATCATGCCCTGATCACGTGGCTGATCATGCACTGATCACGTGGCTTATCATGCACTCTTTACGTTCCTGATCATGCACTGATCACGTGGCTGACCATGCACTGATCACGAAGCTGATCATACGCTGATCACCTGTCTGTGCATGCACTGATCCCGTGGCTGAACATGGAATGATCACGTGGTTGAACATGCAATGATCACGAAGGTGATCATACACTGGTCACGTGACTGTGCATGCACTGATCACGTGGATGATCATACAGTGATCACGTGGCTGATCATTCACTGATTACATGGCTGAACATGCACTGACCACGTAGCTATCATGCACTGATAACATGACAGTCAAGCAATGATCACGCGGCTGATCATACACTGATCATGAGGCTGTTCATGCACTCATCACGTGTCTGATCATACACTGATCTCATTACTGATAATGCACTAAACACGTGCCTGATCATGCACTGATCACGTGCTTCATCATGCACTGATCACGAAGCTGATCATACACTGATTTCGTGACTGTGCATGCACTGATCACTTGGCAGATCTTGCACTGTTCATGTGGCTGATCATGCACTGATCACGTGGCTGATCATGAACTGATCACGTGGCTGATCATGCGCTGATCACTTGCCTGATCATGCACTCATCACATGCCTGATCATGCTCTGATCACGTGGCTGGTCATGCACTGAACACGTGGCTGATCATGCACTGATTACGTGGCTGATCATGCACTGATCACGAAGCTGATCATACACTAATCACGTGACTGCATGCACTGATCACAGGGCTGATCATGCACTGATCACGTGGCTGATCATGCACTGATCACGTGCCTGTGGATGCACTGATCACGTGGCTGAACATGAACTGATCACTAACCTGACCATACACTGATCACGTGACTGTGCATGCACTGATCACGTGGCTGAACATTCAATGATCACGTGGCTTAATATGCCCTGATCACGTGGCTGATCATGCACTGATCACGTGGCTTATCATGCACTCTTTACGTGCCTGATCATGCACTGATCACGTGGCTGATCATGCACTGATCACGAAGCTGATCATACACTGATCACGTGTCTGGGCATGCACTGATCCCGTGGCTGAACATGGAATGATCACGTGGCTGATCATGCAATGATCACGAAGCTGATCATACACTGGTCACGTGACTGTGCATGCACTGATCACGTGGCTGATCATACAGTGATCACGTGGCTGATCATTCACTGATTACATGGCTGAACATGCACTGATCACGTAGCTATCATGCACTGATAACATGACTATCAAGCAATGATCACGCGGCTGATCATACACTGATCATGAGGCTGTTCATGCACTCATCACGTGTCTGATCATACACTGATCTCATTACTGATAATGCACTGAACACGTGCCTGATCATGCACTGATCACGTGCTTCATCATGCATTGATCACGAAGCTGATCATACACTGATTAGCTGACTGTGCATGCACTGATCACTTGGCAGATCTTGCACTGTTCATGTGGCTGATCATGTGCTGATCACGTGCCTGATCATGCACTCATCACATGCCTGATAATGCTCTGATCACGTGGCTGGTCATGCACTGAACACGTGGCTGATCCTGCACTGATTACGTGGCTGATCATGCACTGATCATGAAGCTGATCATACACTAATCCCGTGACTGTGCATGCACTAAACACACGGCTGATCATGCACTGATCACGTGGGTGATCATGCACTGATCACGTGGCTGATCATACACTGATCACGTGCCTGATCATGCAGTGATCATGTGGTTGATCATGCAATGAAGACGAAGCTGATCATACACTGATCACGGGACCATGCATGCACTGATCACGTGGCTGATCATGCACTGATCACGTGACTGTGGATGCACTGATCCCGTGGCTGAACATGAACTGATCACTAAGCTGATCATACACTGATCACGTGACTGTGGATGCACTGATCACGTGGCTGAACATTCAATGATCACGTGGCTTATCATGCACTGATCAGGTGGCTGATCATGCACTGATCACGTGGCTGATCATGCACTGATCACTTGGCTGATCATGCGCTGATCACGTGCCTGATCATGCACTCATTACATGCCTGATCATGCTCTGATCACATGGCTGGTCATGCACTGAACACGTGGCTGATCATGCACTGATTACGTGGCTGATCATGCACTGATCACGAAGCTGATCATACACTAATCCCGTGACTGCATGCACTGATCACGCGGCTGATCATGCACTGATCACGTGGGTGATCATGCACTGATCACATGGCTGATCATACACTGATCACGTGCCTGATCATGCAGTGATCATGTGGTTGATCATGCAATGAATACGAAGCTGATCATACACTGATCATGGGACCATTCATGCACTGATCACGTGGCTGATCATGCACTGATCACGTGACTGTGGATGCACTGATCACGTGGCTGAACATGAACTGATCACGAACCTGATCATACACTGATCACGTGACTGTGGATGCACTGATCACGTGGCTGAACATTCAATGATCACGTGGCTATTCATGCACTGATCAGGTGGCTGATCATGCACTGATCACGTGGCTGATCATGCACTGATCACGTGGCTGATCATGCGCTGATCACGTGCCTGATCATACACGGATCACTAGACTGCACATGCACTGATCACGTGGCTGGTCATGCACTGAACACGTGGCTGATCATGCACTGATCATGAAGCTGATCATACACTGATCACCTGACTGTGCATGCAATGATCACGTGGCTGATCATGCACGGATCACGTGGCTGATCATGCACTGATCACGAAGCTGATCATACACTGATCACGTGACTGTGCATGCACTGATCCCGTGGCTGAACATGCAATGGTCACGTGGCTGATCATGCACTGAACACGAAGCTGATAATACACTGGTCACGTGACTGTGCATGCACTGATTACCTGGCTGATCATTCACTCTTCACTTGCCTGATCATGCACTGATATCGTGGCTGATCATGCACTGATCACGAAGCTGATCATACACTGCTCACGAGACTGTGCATGCACTGATCACGTGGCTGATCATACAGTGATCACGTGGCTGATCATGCACTGATCACGTAGCTATCATGCACTGGTCACATGGCTATCATGCACTGATCCCATGGCTCATCATGCACTGATCACGTGACTGATCATGCAGGGGTCACGTGGCTGTCATGCACTGATCACGCGGCTGATCATACCCTGATCTTGTGACTGATTAGGCAATGATCACATGCCTGATCAGTAACTGATCACGTGCCTTATCATGCACTTATTACGTGACTCATAATGCACTCATCACCTGCCTGATCGAGCACTGATCACGTGGCTGATTCTGCCCTGATCACGAAGCTGATCATACACTGGTCAGGTGACTGTGCATGCACTGATCATGTGGCTGATCATACAGTGATCACGTGGCTGATCATGCACTGATCACGTGGCTGATCATGCACTGATTACATGGCTGATCATGCACTGATCACGTAGCTATCATGCACTGATAACATGGCTATCATGCACTGATCACACGGCTGATCATACACTGATCATGAGGCTGTTCATGCACTCATCACGTGTCTGATCATACACTGATCACATTACTGATAATGCACTGAACACGTGCCTGATCCTGCACTGATCACGTGGCTCATCATGCACTGATCACGAAGCTGATCATACACTGATTACATGACTCTGCATGCACTGATCACTTGGCTGATCTTGCACTGTTCATGTGGCTGATCATGCACTGATCACATGGTTGATCATACACTGATCACGTGCCTGATCCTACACTGATCACGAGACTGCACATGCACTGATCACGTGGCTGATCATGCACTGATCACGAAGCTGATCATACACTGATCACGTGACTGCATGCACTGATCACGTGGCTGATCATGCACTGATCATGAGGCTGTTCATGCACTCATCACGTGGCTGATCATGCACTGATCATGAAGCTGATCATACACTGATCACGTGACTGCATGCACTGATTACGCGGCTGATCATACACTGATCATGAGGCTGTTCATGCACTCATCACGTGTCTGATCATACACTGATCTCATTACTGGTAATGCACTGAACACGTGCCTGATCATGCACAGATCACGTGCTTCATCATGCACTGATCAGGAAGCTGATCATACACTGAGTAGGTGACTGTGCATGCACTGATCACTTGGCAGATATTGCACTGTTCATGTGGCTGATCATGCACTGATCACGTGCTGATCATGCACTGATCACCTGGCTGATCATGCGCTGATCACGTGCCTGATCATACACGGATCACTAGACTCCACATGCACTGATCACGTGGCTGGTCATGCACTGAACACGTGGCTGATCATGCACTGATCATGAAGCTGATCATACACTGATCACGTGACTGTGCATGCACTGATCCCGTGGCTGAACATGCACTGGTCACGTGGCTGATCATGCACTGATCACGAAGCTGATCATACACTGGTCACGTGACTGTGCATGCACTGATCACGTGGCTGATCATACAGTAATCACGTGGGTGATCATGCACTGACTACATGGCTGATCATGCAGTGATCACGTAGCTCTCATGCACTATTAACATGGCTATCATGCACTGATCACACGGCTGATCGTACACTGATCATGAGGCTGTTTATGCACTCATCACGTGTCTGATCATACACTGATATAATTACTGATAATGCACTGAACACGTGCCTGATCATGCACTGATCACGTGGCTCATCATGCACTGATCACGAAGCTAATCATACACTGATTACGTGACTGTGCATGCACTGATCACTTGGCTGATCTTGCACTGTTCATGTGGCTGATCATGCACTGATCACGTGCTGATCATGCACTGATCACGTGGCTGATCATGCGCTGATCACGTGCCTGATCATACACGGATCACTAGACTCCACATGCACTGATCACGTGGCTGGTCATGCACTGATCATGAAGCTGATCATACACTGATCACGTGACTGTGCATGCACTGATCCCGTGGCTGAACATGCACTGGTCACGTGGCTGATCATGCACTGATCACGAAGCTGATCATACACTGGTCACGTGACTGTGCATGCACTGATCACGTGGCTGATCATACAGTAATCACGTGGGTGATCATGCACTGACTACATGGCTGATCATGCAGTGATCACGTAGCTATCATGCACTATTAACATGGCTATCATGCACTGATCACACGGCTGATCGTACACTGATCATGAGGCTGTTTATGCACTCATCACGTGTCTGATCATACACTGATATAATTACTGATAATGCACTGAACACGTGCCTGATCATGCACTGATCACGTGGCTCATCATGCACTGATCACGAAGCTAATCATACACTGATTACGTGACTGTGCATGCACTGATCACTTGGCTGATCTTGCACTGTTCATGTGGCTGATCATGCACTGATCACGTGGTTGATCATACACTGATCACATGGCTAATCATGAACTAATCACGAAGCTGATCATACACTGATCACATGACTGTGCATGCACTGATCACGTGGCTGATCATGCACTGATCACTTGGCTGATCATGCACTGATCACGTTCCTGATCATACAATGATCACGAGACTGCACATGCAGTGATCACCTGGCTGATCATTCACTCTTCACTTGCCTGATCATGCACTGATCACGTGGCTGACCATGCACTGATCACGAAGCTGATCATTCACTGATCACGTGACTGTGCATGCACTGATCATGTGGCTGAACAGGCAATGATCACGTGGCTGATCGTGCACTGATTACGTGGCTCATCATGCACTGATCACGTGGCTGATCATGCACTGATCACGTGGGAGATCATGCACTGATCAAGTGGCTGATCATGCACTCTTCACGTGCCTGATCATGCAGTGATCACGTGGCTGACCATGCACTGTTCACGAAGCTGATCATACACTGATCACCTGTCTGTGCATGCACTGAACCCGTGGCTGAAAATGCTATGATCACGTGGCTGATCATGCACTGATCACGAAGCTGATCATACAATGGACACGTGACTGTACATGCACTGATCACTTGGCTGATCATACAGTGATCACGTGGCTGATCATGTACTGGTTACATGGCTGATCATGCACTGATCACGTAGCTATAATGCACTGATAACATGGCTGATCATGCACTGATCTCGTGGCTGATCAGACACTGATCATGAGGCTGTTTATGCACTCATCATGTGTCTGACTATACACTGATCACATTACTGATAATGCACTGAACACGTGCTGATCATGCACTGATCACGTGGCTCATCATGCACTGATCACGAAGCTGATCATACACTGATTACGTGACTGTGCATGCACTGATTACTTGGCTGATCTTGCACTGTTAATGTGGTTGATCATGCACTGATCACGTGGTTGATCATACACTGATCACGTGGCTGATCATGAACTAATCACGAAGCTGATCATACACTGATCACGTGCCTGATCCTACACTGATCACGAGACTGCACATGCACTGATCACGTGGCTGATCATACACTGATCATGTGGCTGTTCATGCACTCATCACGTGTCTGATCATGCACTGATCTCGTGGCTGGTAATGCACTGAACACGTGCCTGATCATGCACTGATCACGTGCTTCATCATGCACTGATCAGGAAGCTGATCATACACTGAGTAGGTGACTGTGCATGCACTGATCCCGTGGCTGAACATGCAATGGTCACGTGGCTGATCATGCACTGAACACGAAGCTGATAATACACTGGTCACGTGACTGTGCATGCACTGATTACCTGGCTGATCATTCACTCTTCACTTGCCTGATCATGCACTGATAACGTGGCTGATCATGCACTGATCACGAAGCTGATCATACACTGCTCATGTGACTGTGCATGCACTGATCACGTGGCTGATCATACAGTGATCACGTGGCTGATCATGCACTGATCACGTAGCTATCTTGCACTGGTCACATGGCTATCATGCACTGATCCCATGGCCCATCATGCACTGATCACGTGACTGATCATGCAGGGGTCACGTGGCTGTCATGCACTGATCACGCGGCTGATCATACACTGATCTTGTGACTGATTAGGCAATGATCACATGCCTGATCAGTAACTGATCACGTGCCTTATCATGCACTTATTACGTGACTCATCATGCACTCATCACCTGCCTGATCGAGCACTGATCACGTGGCTGATCCTTCACTGATCACGAAGCTGATCATACACTGGTCACGTGACTGTGCATGCACTGATCATGTGGCTGATCATACAGTGATCACGTGGCTGATCATGCACTGATCACGTGGCTGATCATGACTGATTACATGGCTGATCATGCACTGATCACGTAGCTATCATGCACTGATAACATGGCTATCATGCACTGATCACACGGCTGATCATACACTGATCATGAGGCTGTTCATGCACTCATCACGTGTCTGATCATACACTGATCACATTACTGATAATGCACTGAACACGTGCCTGATCCTGCACTGATCACGTGGCTCATCATGCACTGATCACGAAGCTGATCATACACTGATTACATGACTCTGCATGCACTGATCACTTGGCTGATCTTGCACTGTTCATGTGGCTGATCATGCACTGATCACGTGGTTGATCATACACTGATCACGTGCCTGATCCTACACTGATCACGAGACTGCACATGCACTGATCACGTGGCTGATCATGCACTGATCATGAAGCTGATCATACACTGATCACGTGACTGCATGCACTGATCACGTGGCTGATCATGCACTGATCATGAGGCTGTTCATGCACTCATCACGTGGCTGATCATGCACTGATCATGAAGCTGATCATACACTGATCACGTGACTGCATGCACTGATTACGCGGCTGATCATACACTGATCATGAGGCTGTTCATGCACTCATCACGTGTCTGATCATACACTGATCTCATTACTGGTAATGCACTGAACACGTGCCTGATCATGCACTGATCACGTGCTTCATCATGCACTGATCAGGAAGCTGATCATACACTGAGTAGGTGACTGTGCATGCACTGATCACTTGGCAGATATTGCACTGTTCATGTGGCTGATCATGCACTGATCACGTGGCTGATCATGCACTGATCACGTGGCTGATCATGCGCTGATCACGTGCCTCATCATACACGGATCACTAGACTCCACATGCACTGATCACGTGGCTGGTCATGCACTGAACACGTGGCTGATCATGCACTGATCATGAAGCTGATCATACACTGATCACGTGACTGTGCATGCAATGATCTCGTGGCTGATCATGCACTGATCACGTGGCTGATCATGCACTGATCACGAAGCTGATCATACACTGGTCACGTGACTGTGCATGCACTGATCACGTGGCTGATCATACAGTAATCACGTGGGTGATCATGCACTGACTACATGGCTGATCATGCAGTGATCACGTAGCTATCATGCACTTTTAACATGGCTATCATGCACTGATCACACGGCTGATCGTACACTGATCATGAGGCTGTTTATGCACTCATCACGTGTCTGATCATACACTGATATAATTACTGATAATGCACTGAACACGTGCCTGATCATGCACTGATCACGTGGCTCATCATGCACTGATCACGAAGCTAATCATACACTGATTACGTGACTGTGCATGCACTGATCACTTGGCTGATCTTGCACTGTTCATGTGGCTGATCATTCACTGATCACGTGGTTGATCATACACTGATCACATGGCTGATCATGAACTAATCACGAAGCTGATCATACACTGATCACGTGACTGTGCATGCACTGATCACGTGGCTGATCATGCACTGATCACTTGGCTGATCATGCACTGATCACGTCCCTGATCATACACTGATCACGAGACTGCACATGCACTGATCACCTGGCTGATCATTCACTCTTCACTTGCCTGATCATGCACTGATCACGTGGCTGACCATGCACTGATCACGAAGCTGATCATTCACTGATCACGTGACTGTGCATGCACTGATCATGTGGCTGATCATACAGTGATCACGTGGCTGATCATGTACTGGTTACATGGCTGATCATGCACTGATCACGTAGCTATAATGCACTGATAACATGGCTATCATGCACTGATCTCGTGGCTGATCAGACACTGATCATGAGGCTGTTTATGCACTCATCATGTGTCTGACTATACACTGATCACATTACTGATAATGCACTGAACACGTGCTGATCATGCACTGATCACGTGGCTCATCATGCACTGATCACGAAGCTGATCATACACTGATTACGTGACTGTGCATGCACTGATAACTTGGCTGATCTTGCACTGTTCATGTGGTTGATCATGCACTGATCACGTGGTTGATCATACACTGATCACGTGGCTGATCATGAACTAATCACGAAGCTGATCATACACTGATCACGTGACTGTGCATGCACTGATCACGTGGCTGATCATGCACTGATCACGTGGCTGATCGTGCACTGATTACGTGGCTCATCATGCACTGATCACGTGGCTGATCATGCACTGATCACGTGGGAGATCATGCACTGATCAAGTGGCTGATCATGCACTCTTCACGTGCCTGATCATGCAGTGATCACGTGGCTGACCATGCACTGTTCACGAAGCTGATCATACACTGATCACCTGTCTGTGCATGCACTGAACCCGTGGCTGAAATTGCTATGATCACGTGGCTGATCATGCACTGATCACGTGCCTGATCATGCACTGATCACGAGGCTGCACATGCACTGATCACGTGGCTGATCATGCACTGATCATGAAGCTGATCATACACTGATCACGTGACTGTGCATGCACTGATCACATGGCTGATCATGCACTGATCACGTGCGAGATCATGCACTGATCACGTGGCTGATCATGCACTCTTCACTTGCCTGATCATGCAATGATCACGTGGCTGACCATGCACTGATTACGAAGCTGATCATACACTGATCACGTGACTGTGCATGCACTGATCACGTGGCTGAACATGCAATGATCACGTGGCTGATCATGCACTGATCACGTGGCTGATCATGCACTGATTACGTGGCTGATCATACACTGATCACGTGCCTGATCATGCAGTGATCATGTGGTTGATCATGCAATGAAGACGAAGCTGATCATACACTGATCATGGGACCATGCATGCACTGATCACGTGGCTGATCATGCACTGATCACGTGACTGTGGATGCACTGATCACGTGGCTGAACATGAACTGATCACTAACCTGATCATACACTGATCACGTGACTGTGGATGCACTGATCACGTGGCTGAATATTCAATGATCACGTGGCTTATCATGCCCTGATCACGTGGCTGATCATGCACTGATCACGTGGCTTATCATGCACTCTTTACGTTCCTGATCATGCACTGATCACGTGGCTGACCATGCACTGATCACGAAGCTGATCATACGCTGATCACCTGTCTGTGCATGCACTGATCCCGTGGCTGAACATGGAATGATCACGTGGTTGAACATGCAATGATCACGAAGGTGATCATACACTGGTCACGTGACTGTGCATGCACTGATCACGTGGATGATCATACAGTGATCACGTGGCTGATCATGCACTGGTTACATGGCTGATCATGCACTGCTCACGTAGCTATCATGCACTGATAACATGGCTATCATGCACTGATCACGCGGCTGGTCATACACTGATCATGAGGCTGTTTATGCACTCATCATGTGTCTGATCATACACTGATATAATTACTGATAATGCACTGAACACGTGCCTGATCATGCACTGATCACGTGGCTCATCATGCACTGATCACGAAGCTAATCATACACTGATTACGTGACTGTGCATGCACTGATCACTTGGCTGATCTTGCACTGTTCATGTGGTTGATCATGCACTGATCACGTGGTTGATCATACACTGAATACATGACTCTGCATGCACTGATCACTTGGCTGATCTTGCACTGTTCACGTAACTGTTCATGCCCTCTTTACGTGCCTGATAATGAACTGATCACGTGGCTGACCATGCACTGATCACGAAGCTGATCATACACTGATCACCTGATTGTGCATGCACTGATCACGTGGCTGAACATGCAATGATCACGTGGGAGATCATGCACTGATCACGTGTCTGATCACTCACTCTTCACTTGCCTGATCATGCACTGATCACGTGGCTGACCATGCACTGATCACGAAGCTGATCATACACTGTTCACATGACTGTGCATGCACTGATCACGTGGCTGAACATGCAATGATCACGTGGCTGATCATGCACTGATCACGAAGTTGATCATACACAGATCACGTGACTGTGCATGCACTGATCACGTGGCTGATCATGCACTGATTACGTGGCTGATCATGCGCTTATTACGTAGCTATCATGCACTGATCACATGGCTATCATGCACTGATCCCATGGCTCATCAGGCACTGATGCGTGATTGATCATGCAGGGGTCACGTGGCTATCATGCACTGTTCACGTGGCTGATCATACCCTGGTCATGTGACTGATCATGCACTGATCACATGCCTGATCATGAACTGAACAAGTGCCTGATCATGCACTTACCACGTGACTGATCATGCACTCATCACATGCCTGATCATGCACTGATCACGGGGCTGATCATGCACTGATCACGAAGCTGATCATACACTGCTCACGTGACTGTGCATGCACTGATCACGTGGCTGATCATACAGTGATCACGTGGCTGATCATGCACTGATCACGTAGCTATCATGCACTGGTCACATGGCTATCATGCACTGATCCCATGGCCCATCATGCACTGATCACGTGACTGATCATGCAGGGGTCACGTGGCTGTCATGCACTGATCACGCGGCTGATCATACACTGATCTTGTGACTGATTAGGCAATGATCACATGCCTGATCAGTAACTGATCACGTGCCTTATCATGCACTTATTACGTGACTCATCATGCACTCATCACCTGCCTGATCGAGCACTGATCACGTGGCTGATCCTGCACTGATCACGAAGCTGATCATACACTGGTCACGTGACTGTGAATGCACTGATCATGTGGCTGATCATACAGTGATCACGTGGCTGATCATGCACTGATCACGTGGCTGATCATGACTGATTACATGGCTGATCATGCACTGATCACGTAGCTATCATGCACTGATAACATGGCTATCATGCACTGATCACACGGCTGATCATACACTGATCATGAGGCTGTTCATGCACTCATCACGTGTCTGATCATACACTGATCACATTACTGATAATGCACTGAACACGTGCCTGATCCTGCACTGATCACGTGGCTCATCATGCACTGATCACGAAGCTGATCATACACTGATTACATGACTCTGCATGCACTGATCACTTGGCTGATCTTGCACTGTTCATGTGGCTGATCATGCACTGATCACGTGGTTGATCATACACTGATCACGTGCCTGATCCTACACTGATCACGAGACTGCACATGCACTGATCACGTGGCTGATCATGCACTGATCATGAAGCTGATCATACACTGATCACGTGACTGCATGCACTGATTACGTGGCTGATCATGCACTGATCATGAGGCTGTTCATGCACTCATCACGTGTCTGATCATACACTGATCTCATTACTGGTAATGCACTGAACACGTGCCTGATCATGCACTGATCAGGTGCTTCATCATGCACTGATCAGGAAGCTGATCATACACTGAGTAGGTGACTGTGCATGCACTGATCACTTGGCAGATATTGCACTGTTCATGTGGCTGATCATGCACTGATCACGTGGCTGATCATGCACTGATCACGTGGCTGATCATGCGCTGATCACGTGCCTCATCATACACGGATCACTAGACTCCACATGCACTGATCACGTGGCTGGTCATGCACTGAACACGTGGCTGATCATGCACTGATCATGAAGCTGATCATACACTGATCACGTGACTGTGCATGCAATGATCTCGTGGCTGATCATGCACTGATCACGTGGCTGATCATGCACTGATCACGAAGCTGATCATACACTGGTCACGTGACTGTGCATGCACTGATCACGTGGCTGATCATACAGTAATCACGTGGGTGATCATGCACTGACTACATGGCTGATCATGCAGTGATCACGTAGCTATCATGCACTTTTAACATGACTATCATGCACTGATCACACGGCTGATCGTACACTGATCATGAGGCTGTTTATGCACTCATCACGTGTCTGATCATACACTGATATAATTACTGATAATGCACTGAACACGTGCCTGATCATGCACTGATCACGTGGCTCATCATGCACTGATCACGAAGCTAATCATACACTGATTACGTGACTGTGCATGCACTGATCACTTGGCTGATCTTGCACTGTTCATGTGGCTGATCATGCACTGATCACGTGGTTGATCATACACTGATCACATGGCTGATCATGAACTAATCACGAAGCTGATCATACACTGATCACATGACTGTGCATGCACTGATCACGTGGCTGATCATGCACTGATCACTTGGCTGATCATGCACTGATCACGTTCCTGATCATACACTGGTCACGTGACTGTGCATGCACTGATCACCTGGCTGATCATTCACTCTTCACTTGCCTGATCATGCACTGATCCCGTGGCTGACCATGCACTGATCACGAAGCTGATCATTCACTGATCACGTGACTGTGCATGCACTGATCATGTGGCTGAACAGGCAATGATCACGTGGCTGATCGTGCACTGATTACGTGGCTCATCATGCATTGATCACGTGGCTGATCATGCACTGATCACGTGGGAGATCATGCACTGATCAAGTGGCTGATCATGCACTCTTCACGTGCCTGATCATGCAGTGATCACGTGGCTGACCATGCCCTGTTCACGAAGCTGATCATACACTGATCACCTGTCTGTGCATGCACTGAACCCGTGGCTGAACTTGCTATGATCACGTGGCTGATCATGCACTGATCACGAAGCTGATCATACAATGGACACGTGACTGTACATGCACTGATCACTTGGCTGATCATACAGTGATCACGTGGCTGATCATGTACTGGTTACATGGCTGATCATGCACTGATCACGTAGCTATAATGCACTGATAACATGGCTATCATGCACTGATCTCGTGGCTGATCAGACACTGATCATGAGGCTGTTTATGCACTCATCATGTGTCTGACTATACACTGATCACATTACTGCTAATGCACTGAACACGTGCTGATCATGCACTGATCACGTGGCTCATCATGCACTGATCACGAAGCTGATCATACACTGATTACGTGACTGTGCATGCACTGATCACTTGGCTGATCTTGCACTGTTCATGTGGTTGATCATGCACTGATCACGTGTTGATCATACAATGATCACGTGGCTGATCATGCACTGATTACGAAGCTGATCATACACTGATCACGTGACTGTGCATGCACTGATCACGTGGCTGATCATGCACTGATCACGTGGCCGATCATGCACTGATCACGTGCCTGATCCTACACTGTTCACGAGCCTGCACATGCACTGATCACGTGGCTGACCATGCACTGATCACGAAGCTGATCATACACTGATCACGTGACTGTGCATGCACTGATCACGTGGCTGAACATGCAATGATCACGTGGCTGATCATGCACTGATTACGTGGCTGATCATGCACTGATCACATAGCTATCATGCACTGTTCACATGGATATCAGGCACTGATCCATGGCTCATCATGCACTGTTATGTGATTGATCATGCAGGGGTCACGTGGCTATCATGCACTGATCACATGCCTGATCATGAACTGATCAAGTGCCTGATCATGCACTTATCACGTGACTGATCATGCACTCATCACATGCCTGATCATGCTCTGATCACGTGGCTGATCATACAGTGATCACGTGGCTGATCATGCACTGATTACGTGGCTGATCATGCACTGATCATGAAGCTGATCATACACTAATCCCGTGACTGTGCATGCACTGATCACACGGCTGATCATGCACTGATCACGTGGGTGATCATGCACTGATCACATGGCTGATCATACACTGATCACGTGCCTGATCATGCAGTGATCATGTGGTTGATCATGCAATGAAGACGAAGCTGATCATACACTGATCATGGGACCATGCATGCACTGATCACGTGGCTGATCATGCACTGATCACGTGACTGTGGATGCACTGATCACGTGGCTGAACATGAACTGATCACTAACCTGACCATACACTGATCACGTGACTGTGGATGCACTGATCACGTGGCTGAACATTCAATGATCACGTGGCTTAATATGCCCTGATCACGTGGCTGATCATGCACTGATCACGTGGCTTATCATGCACTCTTTACGTTCCTGATCATGCACTGATCACGTGGCTGACCATGCACTGATCACGAAGCTGATCATACGCTGATCACATGTCTGTGCATGCACTGATCCCGTGGCTGAACATGGAATGATCACGTGGTTGAACATGCAATGATCACGAAGGTGATCATACACTGGTCACGTGACTGTGCATGCACTGATCACGTGGATGATCATACAGTGATCACGTGGCTGATCATTCACTGATTACATGGCTGAACATGCACTGACCACGTAGCTATCATGCACTGATAACATGGCTGTCAAGCAATGATCACGCGGCTGATCATACACTGATCATGAGGCTGTTCATGCACTCATCACGTGTCTGATCATACACTGATCTCATTACTGATAATGCACTAAACACGTGCCTGATCATGCACTGATCACGTGCTTCATCATGCACTGATCACGAAGCTGATCATACACTGATTTCGTGACTGTGCATGCACTGATCACTTGGCAGATCTTGCACTGTTCATGTGGCTGATCATGCACTGATCACGTGGCTGATCATGAACTGATCACGTGGCTGATCATGCGCTGATCACTTGCCTGATCATGCACTCATCACATGCCTGATCATGCTCTGATCACGTGGCTGGTCATGCACTGAACACGTGGCTGATCATGCACTGATTACGTGGCTGATCATGCACTGATCATGAAGCTGATCATACACTAATCACGTGACTGCATGCACTGATCACAGGGCTGATCATGCACTGATCACGTGGCTGATCATGCACTGATCACGTGACTGTGGATGCACTGATCACGTGGCTGAACATGAACTGATCACTAACCTGACCATACACTGATCACGTGACTGTGGATGCACTGATCACGTGGCTGAACATTCAATGATCACGTGGCTTAATATGCCCTGATCACGTGGCTGATCATGCACTGATCACGTGGCTTATCATGCACTCTTTACGTTCCTGATCATGCACTGATCACGTGGCTGACCATGCACTGATCACGAAGCTGATCATACGCTGATCACATGTCTGTGCATGCACTGATCCCGTGGCTGAACATGGAATGATCACGTGGCTGATCATGCAATGATCACGGCTGATCATACACTGGTCACGTGACTGTGCATGCACTGATCACGTGGATGATCATACAGTGATCACGTGGCTGATCATTCACTGATTACATGGCTGAACATGCACTGATCACGTAGTTATCATGCACTGATAACATGACAATCAAGCAATGATCACGCGGCTGATCATACACTGATCATGAGGCTGTTCATGCACTCATCACGTGTCTGATCATACACTGATCTCATTACTGATAATGCACTGAACACGTGCCTGATCATGCACTGATCACGTGCTTCATCATGCATTGATCACGAAGCTGATCATACACTGATTAGCTGACTGTGCATGCACTGATCACTTGGCAGATCTTGCACTGTTCATGTGGCTGATCATGTGCTGATCACGTGCCTGATCATGCACTCATCACATGCCTGATAATGCTCTGATCACGTGGCTGGTCATGCACTGAACACGTGGCTGATCCTGCACTGATTACGTGGCTGATCATGCACTGATCATGAAGCTGATCATACACTAATCCCGTGACTGTGCATGCACTAAACACACGGCTGATCATGCACTGATCACGTGGGTGATCATGCACTGATCACATGGCTGATCATACACTGATCACGTGCCTGATCATGCAGTGATCATGTGGTTGATCATGCAATGAAGACGAAGCTGATCATACACTGATCATGGGACCATGCATGCACTGATCACGTGGCTGATCATGCACTGATCACGTGACTGTGGATGCACTGATCCCGTGGCTGAACATGAACTGATCACTAACCTGATCATACACTGATCACGTGACTGTGGATGCACTGATCACGTGGCTGAACATTCAATGATCACGTGGCTTATCATGCACTGATCAGGTGGCTGATCATGCACTGATCACGTGGCTGATCATGCACTGATCACTTGGCTGATCATGCGCTGATCACGTGCCTGATCATGCACTCATTACATGCCTGATCATGCTCTGATCACATGGCTGGTCATGCACTGAACACGTGGCTGATCATGCACTGATTACGTGGCTGATCATGCACTGATCACGAAGCTGATCATACACTAATCCCGTGACTGCATGCACTGATCACACGGCTGATCATGCACTGATCACGTGGGTGATCATGCACTGATCACATGGCTGATCATACACTGATCACGTGCCTGATCATGCAGTGATCATATGGTTGATCATGCAATGAAGACGAAGCTGATCATACACTGATCATGGGACCATGCATGCACTGATCACGTGGCTGATCATGCACTGATCACGTGACTGTGGATGCACTGATCACGTGGCTGAACATGAACTGATCACTAACCTGATCATACACTGATCACGTGACTGTGGATGCACTGATCACGTGGCTGAACATTCAATGATCACGTGGCTATTCATGCACTGATCAGGTGGCTGATCATGCACTGATCACGTGGCTGATCATGCACTGATCACGTGGCTGATCATGCGCTGATCACGTGCCTGATCATACACGGATCACTAGACTGCACATGCACTGATCACGTGGCTGGTCATGCACTGAACACGTGGCTGATCATGCACTGATCATGAAGCTGATCATACACTGATCACCTGACTGTGCATGCAATGATCACGTGGCTGATCATGCACGGATCACGTGGCTGATCATGCACTGATCACGAAGCTGATCATACACTGATCACGTGACTGTGCATGCACTGATCCCGTGGCTGAACATGCAATGGTCACGTGGCTGATCATGCACTGAACACGAAGCTGATAATACACTGGTCACGTGACTGTGCATGCACTGATTACCTGGCTGATCATTCACTCTTCACTTGCCTGATCATGCACTGATATCGTGGCTGATCATGCACTGATCACGAAGCTGATCATACACTGCTCATGTGACTGTGCATGCACTGATCACGTGGCTGATCATACAGTGATCACGTGGCTGATCATGCACTGATCACGTAGCTATCATGCACTGGTCACATGGCTATCATGCACTGATCCCATGGCCCATCATGCACTGATCACGTGACTGATCATGCAGGGGTCACGTGGCTGATCATGCACTGATCACGCGGCTGATCATACCCTGATCTTGTGACTGATTAGGCAATGATCACATGCCTGATCAGTAACTGATCACGTGCCTTATCATGCACTTATTACGTGACTCATAATGCACTCATCACCTGCCTGATCGAGCACTGATCACGTGGCTGATTCTGCCCTGATCACGAAGCTGATCATACACTGGTCAGGTGACTGTGCATGCACTGATCATGTGGCTGATCATACAGTGATCACGTGGCTGATCATGCACTGATCACGTGGCTGATCATGCACTGATTACATGGCTGATCATGCACTGATCACGTAGCTATCATGCACTGATAACATGGCTATCATGCACTGATCACACGGCTGATCATACACTGATCACGAGGCTGTTCATGCACTCATCACGTGTCTGATCATTCACTGATCACTTTACTGATAATGCACTGAACACGTGCCTGATCCTGCACTGATCACGTGGCTCATCATGCACTGATCACGAAGCTGATCATACACTGATTACATGACTCTGCATGCACTGATCACTTGGCTGATCTTGCACTGTTCATGTGGCTGATCATGCACTGATCACATGGTTGATCATACACTGATCACGTGCCTGATCCTACACTGATCACGAGACTGCACATGCACTGATCACGTGGCTGATCATGCACTGATCATGAAGCTGATCATACACTGATCACGTGACTGCATGCACTGATCACGTGGCTGATCATGCACTGATCATGAGGCTGTTCATGCACTCATCACGTGGCTGATCATGCACTGATCATGAAGCTGATCATACACTGATCACGTGACTGCATGCACTGATTACGCGGCTGATCATACACTGATCATGAGGCTGTTCATGCACTCATCACGTGTCTGATCATACACTGATCTCATTACTGGTAATGCACTGAACACGTGCCTGATCATGCACAGATCACGTGCTTCATCATGCACTGATCAGGAAGCTGATCATACACTGAGTAGGTGACTGTGCATGCACTGATCACTTGGCAGATATTGCACTGTTCATGTGGCTGATCATGCACTGATCACGTGCTGATCATGCACTGATCACGTGGCTGATCATGCGCTGATCACGTGCCTGATCATACACGGATCACTAGACTCCACATGCACTGATCACGTGGCTGGTCATGCACTGAACACGTGGCTGATCATGCACTGATCATGAAGCTGATCATACACTGATCACGTGACTGTGCATGCACTGATCCCGTGGCTGAACATGCACTGGTCACGTGGCTGATCATGCACTGATCACGGCTGATCATACACTGGTCACGTGACTGTGCATGCACTGATCACGTGGCTGATCATACAGTAATCACGTGGGTGATCATGCACTGACTACATGGCTGATCATGCAGTGATCACGTAGCTCTCATGCACTATTAACATGGCTGATCATGCACTGATCACGCGGCTGATCGTACACTGATCATGAGGCTGTTTATGCACTCATCACGTGTCTGATCATACACTGATATAATTACTGATAATGCACTGAACACGTGCCTGATCATGCACTGATCACGTGGCTCATCATGCACTGATCACGAAGCTAATCATACACTGATTACGTGACTGTGCATGCACTGATCACTTGGCTGATCTTGCACTGTTCATGTGGCTGATCATGCACTGATCACGTGCTGATCATGCACTGATCACGTGGCTGATCATGCGCTGATCACGTGCCTGATCATACACGGATCACTAGACTCCACATGCACTGATCACGTGGCTGGTCATGCACTGATCATGAAGCTGATCATACACTGATCACGTGACTGTGCATGCACTGATCCCGTGGCTGAACATGCACTGGTCACGTGGCTGATCATGCACTGATCACGAAGCTGATCATACACTGGTCACGTGACTGTGCATGCACTGATCACGTGGCTGATCATACAGTAATCACGTGGGTGATCATGCACTGACTACATGGCTGATCATGCAGTGATCACGTAGCTATCATGCACTATTAACATGGCTATCATGCACTGATCACGCGGCTGATCGTACACTGATCATGAGGCTGTTTATGCACTCATCACGTGTCTGATCATACACTGATATAATTACTGATAATGCACTGAACACGTGCCTGATCATGCACTGATCACGTGGCTCATCATGCACTGATCACGAAGCTAATCATACACTGATTACGTGACTGTGCATGCACTGATCACTTGGCTGATCTTGCACTGTTCATGTGGCTGATCATGCACTGATCACGTGGTTGATCATACACTGATCACATAGCTATCATGCACTAATCACGAAGCTGATCATACACTGATCACGTGACTGTGCATGCACTGATCACGTGGCTGATCATGCACTGATCACTTGGCTGATCATGCACTGATCACGTTCCTGATCATACAATGATCACGAGACTGCACATGCAGTGATCACCTGGCTGATCATTCACTCTTCACTTGCCTGATCATGCACTGATCACGTGGCTGACCATGCACTGATCACGAAGCTGATCATTCACTGATCACGTGACTGTGCATGCACTGATCATGTGGCTGAACAGGCAATGATCACGTGGCTGATCGTGCACTGATTACGTGGCTCATCATGCACTGATCACGTGGCTGATCATGCACTGATCACGTGGGAGATCATGCACTGATCAAGTGGCTGATCATGCACTCTTCACGTGCCTGATCATGCAGTGATCACGTGGCTGACCATGCACTGTTCACGAAGCTGATCATACACTGATCACCTGTCTGTGCATGCACTGAACCCGTGGCTGAAAATGCTACTGATCACGTGGCTGATCATGCACTGATCACGAAGCTGATCATACAATGGACACGTGACTGTACATGCACTGATCACTTGGCTGATCATGCAGTGATCACGTGGCTGATCATGTACTGGTTACATGGCTGATCATGCACTGATCACGTAGCTATAATGCACTGATAACATGGCTATCATGCACTGATCTCGTGGCTGATCAGACACTGATCATGAGGCTGTTTATGCACTCATCATGTGTCTGACTATACACTGATCACATTACTGATAATGCACTGAACACGTGCTGATCATGCACTGATCACGTGGCTCATCATGCACTGATCACGAAGCTGATCATACACTGATTACGTGACTGTGCATGCACTGATTACTTGGCTGATCTTGCACTGTTAATGTGGTTGATCATGCACTGATCACGTGGTTGATCATACACTGATCACGTGGCTGATCATGAACTAATCACGAGGCTGATCATACACTGATCACGTGCCTGATCCTACACTGATCACGAGACTGCACATGCACTGATCACGTGGCTGATCATACACTGATCATGAGGCTGTTCATGCACTCATCACGTGTCTGATCATACACTGATCTCATTACTGGTAATGCACTGAACACGTGCCTGATCATGCACTGATCACGTGCTTCATCATGCACTGATCAGGAAGCTGATCATACACTGAGTAGGTGACTGTGCATGCACTGATCCCGTGGCTGAACATGCAATGGTCACGTGGCTGATCATGCACTGAACACGAAGCTGATAATACACTGGTCACGTGACTGTGCATGCACTGATTACCTGGCTGATCATTCACTCTTCACTTGCCTGATCATGCACTGATAACGTGGCTGATCATGCACTGATCACGAAGCTGATCATACACTGCTCATGTGACTGTGCATGCACTGATCACGTGGCTGATCATACAGTGATCACGTGGCTGATCATGCACTGATCACGTAGCTATCATGCACTGGTCACATGGCTATCATGCACTGATCCCATGGCCCATCATGCACTGATCACGTGACTGATCATGCAGGGGTCACGTGGCTGATCATGCACTGATCACGCGGCTGATCATACACTGATCTTGTGACTGATTAGGCAATGATCACATGCCTGATCAGTAACTGATCACGTGCCTTATCATGCACTTATTACGTGACTCATCATGCACTCATCACCTGCCTGATCGAGCACTGATCACGTGGCTGATCCTTCACTGATCACGAAGCTGATCATACACTGGTCACGTGACTGTGCATGCACTGATCACGTGGCTGATCATGCACTGATCACGTGGCTGATCATGCACTGATCACGTGGCTGATCATGACTGATTACATGGCTGATCATGCACTGATCACGTAGCTATCATGCACTGATAACATGGCTATCATGCACTGATCACGCGGCTGATCATACACTGATCATGAGGCTGTTCATGCACTCATCACGTGTCTGATCATACACTGATCACATTACTGATAATGCACTGAACACGTGCCTGATCATGCACTGATCACGTGGCTCATCATGCACTGATCACGAAGCTGATCATACACTGATTACGTGACTCTGCATGCACTGATCACTTGGCTGATCTTGCACTGTTCATGTGGCTGATCATGCACTGATCACGTGGTTGATCATACACTGATCACGTGCCTGATCCTACACTGATCACGAGACTGCACATGCACTGATCACGTGGCTGATCATGCACTGATCATGAAGCTGATCATACACTGATCACGTGACTGCATGCACTGATCACGTGGCTGATCATGCACTGATCATGAGGCTGTTCATGCACTGATCACGTGGCTGATCATGCACTGATCATGAAGCTGATCATACACTGATCACGTGACTGCATGCACTGATTACGCGGCTGATCATACACTGATCATGAGGCTGTTCATGCACTCATCACGTGTCTGATCATACACTGATCTCATTACTGGTAATGCACTGAACACGTGCCTGATCATGCACTGATCACGTGCTTCATCATGCACTGATCAGGAAGCTGATCATACACTGAGTAGGTGACTGTGCATGCACTGATCACTTGGCAGATATTGCACTGTTCATGTGGCTGATCATGCACTGATCACGTGGCTGATCATGCACTGATCACGTGGCTGATCATGCGCTGATCACGTGCCTCATCATACACGGATCACTAGACTCCACATGCACTGATCACGTGGCTGGTCATGCACTGAACACGTGGCTGATCATGCACTGATCATGAAGCTGATCATACACTGATCACGTGACTGTGCATGCAATGATCTCGTGGCTGATCATGCACTGATCACGTGGCTGATCATGCACTGATCACGAAGCTGATCATACACTGGTCACGTGACTGTGCATGCACTGATCACGTGGCTGATCATACAGTAATCACGTGGGTGATCATGCACTGACTACATGGCTGATCATGCAGTGATCACGTAGCTATCATGCACTTTTAACATGGCTATCATGCACTGATCACACGGCTGATCGTACACTGATCATGAGGCTGTTTATGCACTCATCACGTGTCTGATCATACACTGATATAATTACTGATAATGCACTGAACACGTGCCTGATCATGCACTGATCACGTGGCTCATCATGCACTGATCACGAAGCTAATCATACACTGATTACGTGACTGTGCATGCACTGATCACTTGGCTGATCTTGCACTGTTCATGTGGCTGATCATTCACTGATCACGTGGTTGATCATACACTGATCACGTGGCTGATCATGCACTAATCACGAAGCTGATCATACACTGATCACGTGACTGTGCATGCACTGATCACGTGGCTGATCATGCACTGATCACTTGGCTGATCATGCACTGATCACGTTCCTGATCATACACTGATCACGAGACTGCACATGCACTGATCACCTGGCTGATCATTCACTCTTCACTTGCCTGATCATGCACTGATCACGTGGCTGACCATGCACTGATCACGAAGCTGATCATTCACTGATCACGTGACTGTGCATGCACTGATCATGTGGCTGATCATACAGTGATCACGTGGCTGATCATGTACTGGTTACATGGCTGATCATGCACTGATCACGTAGCTATAATGCACTGATAACATGGCTATCATGCACTGATCTCGTGGCTGATCAGACACTGATCATGAGGCTGTTTATGCACTCATCATGTGTCTGACTATACACTGATCACATTACTGATAATGCACTGAACACGTGCTGATCATGCACTGATCACGTGGCTCATCATGCACTGATCACGAAGCTGATCATACACTGATTACGTGACTGTGCATGCACTGATAACTTGGCTGATCTTGCACTGTTCATGTGGTTGATCATGCACTGATCACGTGGTTGATCATACACTGATCACGTGGCTGATCATGAACTAATCACGAAGCTGATCATACACTGATCACGTGACTGTGCATGCACTGATCACGTGGCTGATCATGCACTGATCACGTGGCTGATCGTGCACTGATTACGTGGCTCATCATGCACTGATCACGTGGCTGATCATGCACTGATCACGTGGAGATCATGCACTGATCAAGTGGCTGATCATGCACTCTTCACGTGCCTGATCATGCAGTGATCACGTGGCTGACCATGCACTGTTCACGAAGCTGATCATACACTGATCACCTGTCTGTGCATGCACTGAACCCGTGGCTGAAATTGCTATGATCACGTGGCTGATCATGCACTGATCACGTGCCTGATCCTACACTGATCACGAGACTGCACATGCACTGATCACGTGGCTGATCATGCACTGATCATGAAGCTGATCATACACTGATCACGTGACTGTGCATGCACTGATCACATGGCTGATCATGCACTGATCACGTGGGAGATCATGCACTGATCACGTGGCTGATCATGCACTCTTCACTTGCCTGATCATGCAATGATCACGTGGCTGACCATGCACTGATTACGAAGCTGATCATACACTGATCACGTGACTGTGCATGCACTGATCACGTGGCTGAACATGCAATGATCACGTGGCTGATCATGCACTGATCACGTGGCTGATCATGCACTGATTACGTGGCTGATCATACACTGATCACGTGCCTGATCATGCAGTGATCATGTGGTTGATCATGCAATGAAGACGAAGCTGATCATACACTGATCATGGGACCATGCATGCACTGATCACGTGGCTGATCATGCACTGATCACGTGACTGTGGATGCACTGATCACGTGGCTGAACATGAACTGATCACTAACCTGATCATACACTGATCACGTGACTGTGGATGCACTGATCACGTGGCTGAATATTCAATGATCACGTGGCTTATCATGCCCTGATCACGTGGCTGATCATGCACTGATCACGTGGCTTATCATGCACTCTTTACGTTCCTGATCATGCACTGATCACGTGGCTGACCATGCACTGATCACGAAGCTGATCATACGCTGATCACCTGTCTGTGCATGCACTGATCCCGTGGCTGAACATGGAATGATCACGTGGTTGAACATGCAATGATCACGAAGGTGATCATACACTGGTCACGTGACTGTGCATGCACTGATCACGTGGATGATCATACAGTGATCACGTGGCTGATCATGCACTGGTTACATGGCTGATCATGCACTGCTCACGTAGCTATCATGCACTGATAACATGGCTATCATGCACTGATCACACGGCTGGTCATACACTGATCATGAGGCTGTTTATGCACTCATCATGTGTCTGATCATACACTGATATAATTACTGATAATGCACTGAACACGTGCCTGATCATGCACTGATCACGTGGCTCATCATGCACTGATCACGAAGCTAATCATACACTGATTACGTGACTGTGCATGCACTGATCACTTGGCTGATCTTGCACTGTTCATGTGGTTGATCATGCACTGATCACGTGGTTGATCATACACTGAATACATGACTCTGCATGCACTGATCACTTGGCTGATCTTGCACTGTTCACGTAACTGTTCATGCCCTCTTTACGTGCCTGATAATGAACTGATCACGTGGCTGACCATGCACTGATCACGAAGCTGATCATACACTGATCACCTGATTGTGCATGCACTGATCACGTGGCTGAACATGCAATGATCACGTGGGAGATCATGCACTGATCACGTGTCTGATCACTCACTCTTCACTTGCCTGATCATGCACTGATCACGTGGCTGACCATGCACTGATCACGAAGCTGATCATACACTGTTCACATGACTGTGCATGCACTGATCACGTGGCTGAACATGCAATGATCACGTGGCTGATCATGCACTGATCACGAAGTTGATCATACACAGATCACGTGACTGTGCATGCACTGATCACGTGGCTGATCATGCACTGATTACGTGGCTGATCATGCGCTTATTACGTAGCTATCATGCACTGATCACATGGCTATCATGCACTGATCCCATGGCTCATCAGGCACTGATGCGTGATTGATCATGCAGGGGTCACGTGGCTATCATGCACTGTTCACGTGGCTGATCATACCCTGGTCATGTGACTGATCATGCACTGATCACATGCCTGATCATGAACTGAACAAGTGCCTGATCATGCACTTACCACGTGACTGATCATGCACTCATCACATGCCTGATCATGCACTGATCACGGGGCTGATCATGCACTGATCACGAAGCTGATCATACACTGCTCACGTGACTGTGCATGCACTGATCACGTGGCTGATCATACAGTGATCACGTGGCTGATCATGCACTGATCACGTAGCTATCATGCACTGGTCACATGGCTATCATGCACTGATCCCATGGCCCATCATGCACTGATCACGTGACTGATCATGCAGGGGTCACGTGGCTGTCATGCACTGATCACGCGGCTGATCATACACTGATCTTGTGACTGATTAGGCAATGATCACATGCCTGATCAGTAACTGATCACGTGCCTTATCATGCACTTATTACGTGACTCATCATGCACTCATCACCTGCCTGATCGAGCACTGATCACGTGGCTGATCCTGCACTGATCACGAAGCTGATCATACACTGGTCACGTGACTGTGAATGCACTGATCATGTGGCTGATCATACAGTGATCACGTGGCTGATCATGCACTGATCACGTGGCTGATCATGACTGATTACATGGCTGATCATGCACTGATCACGTAGCTATCATGCACTGATAACATGGCTATCATGCACTGATCACACGGCTGATCATACACTGATCATGAGGCTGTTCATGCACTCATCACGTGTCTGATCATACACTGATCACATTACTGATAATGCACTGAACACGTGCCTGATCCTGCACTGATCACGTGGCTCATCATGCACTGATCACGAAGCTGATCATACACTGATTACATGACTCTGCATGCACTGATCACTTGGCTGATCTTGCACTGTTCATGTGGCTGATCATGCACTGATCACGTGGTTGATCATACACTGATCACGTGCCTGATCCTACACTGATCACGAGACTGCACATGCACTGATCACGTGGCTGATCATGCACTGATCATGAAGCTGATCATACACTGATCACGTGACTGCATGCACTGATTACGCGGCTGATCATACACTGATCATGAGGCTGTTCATGCACTCATCACGTGTCTGATCATACACTGATCTCATTACTGGTAATGCACTGAACACGTGCCTGATCATGCACTGATCAGGTGCTTCATCATGCACTGATCAGGAAGCTGATCATACACTGAGTAGGTGACTGTGCATGCACTGATCACTTGGCAGATATTGCACTGTTCATGTGGCTGATCATGCACTGATCACGTGGCTGATCATGCACTGATCACGTGGCTGATCATGCGCTGATCACGTGCCTCATCATACACGGATCACTAGACTCCACATGCACTGATCACGTGGCTGGTCATGCACTGAACACGTGGCTGATCATGCACTGATCATGAAGCTGATCATACACTGATCACGTGACTGTGCATGCAATGATCTCGTGGCTGATCATGCACTGATCACGTGGCTGATCATGCACTGATCACGAAGCTGATCATACACTGGTCACGTGACTGTGCATGCACTGATCACGTGGCTGATCATACAGTAATCACGTGGGTGATCATGCACTGACTACATGGCTGATCATGCAGTGATCACGTAGCTATCATGCACTTTTAACATGACTATCATGCACTGATCACACGGCTGATCGTACACTGATCATGAGGCTGTTTATGCACTCATCACGTGTCTGATCATACACTGATATAATTACTGATAATGCACTGAACACGTGCCTGATCATGCACTGATCACGTGGCTCATCATGCACTGATCACGAAGCTAATCATACACTGATTACGTGACTGTGCATGCACTGATCACTTGGCTGATCTTGCACTGTTCATGTGGCTGATCATGCACTGATCACGTGGTTGATCATACACTGATCACATGGCTGATCATGAACTAATCACGAAGCTGATCATACACTGATCACATGACTGTGCATGCACTGATCACGTGGCTGATCATGCACTGATCACTTGGCTGATCATGCACTGATCACGTTCCTGATCATACACTGGTCACGAGACTGTGCATGCACTGATCACCTGGCTGATCATTCACTCTTCACTTGCCTGATCATGCACTGATCCCGTGGCTGACCATGCACTGATCACGAAGCTGATCATTCACTGATCACGTGACTGTGCATGCACTGATCATGTGGCTGAACAGGCAATGATCACGTGGCTGATCGTGCACTGATTACGTGGCTCATCATGCATTGATCACGTGGCTGATCATGCACTGATCACGTGGGAGATCATGCACTGATCAAGTGGCTGATCATGCACTCTTCACGTGCCTGATCATGCAGTGATCACGTGGCTGACCATGCCCTGTTCACGAAGCTGATCATACACTGATCACCTGTCTGTGCATGCACTGAACCCGTGGCTGAACTTGCTATGATCACGTGGCTGATCATGCACTGATCACGAAGCTGATCATACAATGGACACGTGACTGTACATGCACTGATCACTTGGCTGATCATACAGTGATCACGTGGCTGATCATGTACTGGTTACATGGCTGATCATGCACTGATCACGTAGCTATAATGCACTGATAACATGGCTATCATGCACTGATCTCGTGGCTGATCAGACACTGATCATGAGGCTGTTTATGCACTCATCATGTGTCTGACTATACACTGATCACATTACTGCTAATGCACTGAACACGTGCTGATCATGCACTGATCACGTGGCTCATCATGCACTGATCACGAAGCTGATCATACACTGATTACGTGACTGTGCATGCACTGATCACTTGGCTGATCTTGCACTGTTCATGTGGTTGATCATGCACTGATCACGTGGGTGATCATACACTGATCACGTGGCTGATCATGAACTAATCACGAAGCTGATCATACACTGATCACGTGACTGTGCATGCACTGATCACGTGGCTGATCATGCACTGATCACGTGGCCGATCATGCACTGATCACGTGCCTGATCCTACACTGATCACGAGACTGCACATGCACTGATCACGTGGCTGATCATGCACTGATCACGAAGCTGATCATACACTGATCACGTGACTGTGCATGCACTGATCACGTGGCTGAACATGCAATGATCACGTGGCTGATCATGCACTGATTACGTGGCTGATCATGCGCTGATCACATAGCTATCATGCACTGTTCACATGGATATCAGGCACTGATCCATGGCTCATCATGCACTGTTATGTGATTGATCATGCAGGGGTCACGTGGCTATCATGCACTGATCACATGCCTGATCATGAACTGATCAAGTGCCTGATCATGCACTTATCACGTGACTGATCATGCACTCATCACATGCCTGATCATGCTCTGATCACGTGGCTGATCATACAGTGATCACGTGGCTGATCATGCACTGATTACGTGGCTGATCATGCACTGATCATGAAGCTGATCATACACTAATCCCGTGACTGTGCATGCACTGATCACACGGCTGATCATGCACTGATCACGTGGGTGATCATGCACTGATCACATGGCTGATCATACACTGATCACGTGCCTGATCATGCAGTGATCATGTGGTTGATCATGCAATGAAGACGAAGCTGATCATACACTGATCATGGGACCATGCATGCACTGATCACGTGGCTGATCATGCACTGATCACGTGACTGTGGATGCACTGATCACGTGGCTGAACATGAACTGATCACTAACCTGACCATACACTGATCACGTGACTGTGGATGCACTGATCACGTGGCTGAACATTCAATGATCACGTGGCTTATCATGCCCTGATCACGTGGCTGATCATGCACTGATCACGTGGCTTATCATGCACTCTTTACGTTCCTGATCATGCACTGATCACGTGGCTGACCATGCACTGATCACGAAGCTGATCATACGCTGATCACCTGTCTGTGCATGCACTGATCCCGTGGCTGAACATGGAATGATCACGTGGTTGAACATGCAATGATCACGAAGGTGATCATACACTGGTCACGTGACTGTGCATGCACTGATCACGTGGATGATCATACAGTGATCACGTGGCTGATCATTCACTGATTACATGGCTGAACATGCACTGACCACGTAGCTATCATGCACTGATAACATGACAGTCAAGCAATGATCACGCGGCTGATCATACACTGATCATGAGGCTGTTCATGCACTCATCACGTGTCTGATCATACACTGATCTCATTACTGATAATGCACTAAACACGTGCCTGATCATGCACTGATCACGTGCTTCATCATGCACTGATCACGAAGCTGATCATACACTGATTTCGTGACTGTGCATGCACTGATCACTTGGCAGATCTTGCACTGTTCATGTGGCTGATCATGCACTGATCACGTGGCTGATCATGAACTGATCACGTGGCTGATCATGCGCTGATCACTTGCCTGATCATGCACTCATCACATGCCTGATCATGCTCTGATCACATGGCTGGTCATGCACTGAACACGTGGCTGATCATGCACTGATTACGTGGCTGATCATGCACTGATCATGAAGCTGATCATACACTAATCACGTGACTGCATGCACTGATCACAGGGCTGATCATGCACTGATCACGTGGCTGATCATGCACTGATCACGTGACTGTGGATGCACTGATCACGTGGCTGAACATGAACTGATCACTAACCTGACCATACACTGATCACGTGACTGTGGATGCACTGATCACGTGGCTGAACATTCAATGATCACGTGGCTTAATATGCCCTGATCACGTGGCTGATCATGCACTGATCACGTGGCTTATCATGCACTCTTTACGTTCCTGATCATGCACTGATCACGTGGCTGACCATGCACTGATCACGAAGCTGATCATACGCTGATCACATGTCTGTGCATGCACTGATCCCGTGGCTGAACATGGAATGATCACGTGGCTGATCATGCAATGATCACGAAGCTGATCATACACTGGTCACGTGACTGTGCATGCACTGATCACGTGGATGATCATACAGTGATCACGTGGCTGATCATTCACTGATTACATGGCTGAACATGCACTGATCACGTAGTTATCATGCACTGATAACATGACAATCAAGCAATGATCACGCGGCTGATCATACACTGATCATGAGGCTGTTCATGCACTCATCACGTGTCTGATCATACACTGATCTCATTACTGATAATGCACTGAACACGTGCCTGATCATGCACTGATCACGTGCTTCATCATGCATTGATCACGAAGCTGATCATACACTGATTAGCTGACTGTGCATGCACTGATCACTTGGCAGATCTTGCACTGTTCATGTGGCTGATCATGTGCTGATCACGTGCCTGATCATGCACTCATCACATGCCTGATAATGCTCTGATCACGTGGCTGGTCATGCACTGAACACGTGGCTGATCCTGCACTGATTACGTGGCTGATCATGCACTGATCATGAAGCTGATCATACACTAATCCCGTGACTGTGCATGCACTAAACACACGGCTGATCATGCACTGATCACGTGGGTGATCATGCACTGATCACATGGCTGATCATACACTGATCACGTGCCTGATCATGCAGTGATCATGTGGTTGATCATGCAATGAAGACGAAGCTGATCATACACTGATCATGGGACCATGCATGCACTGATCACGTGGCTGATCATGCACTGATCACGTGACTGTGGATGCACTGATCCCGTGGCTGAACATGAACTGATCACTAACCTGATCATACACTGATCACGTGACTGTGGATGCACTGATCACGTGGCTGAACATTCAATGATCACGTGGCTTATCATGCACTGATCAGGTGGCTGATCATGCACTGATCACGTGGCTGATCATGCACTGATCACGTGGCTGATCATGCGCTGATCACGTGCCTGATCATGCACTCATTACATGCCTGATCATGCTCTGATCACATGGCTGGTCATGCACTGAACACGTGGCTGATCATGCACTGATTACGTGGCTGATCATGCACTGATCATGAAGCTGATCATACACTAATCCCGTGACTGCATGCACTGATCACACGGCTGATCATGCACTGATCACGTGGGTGATCATGCACTGATCACATGGCTGATCATACACTGATCACGTGCCTGATCATGCAGTGATCATATGGTTGATCATGCAATGAAGACGAAGCTGATCATACACTGATCATGGGACCATGCATGCACTGATCACGTGGCTGATCATGCACTGATCACGTGACTGTGGATGCACTGATCACGTGGCTGAACATTCAATGATCACGTGGCTATTCATGCACTGATCAGGTGGCTGATCATGCACTGATCACGTGGCTGATCATGCACTGATCACGTGGCTGATCATGCGCTGATCACGTGCCTGATCATACACGGATCACTAGACTGCACATGCACTGATCACGTGGCTGGTCATGCACTGAACACGTGGCTGATCATGCACTGATCATGAAGCTGATCATACACTGATCACGTGACTGTGCATGCAATGATCACGTGGCTGATCATGCACGGATCACGTGGCTGATCATGCACTGATCACGAAGCTGATCATACACTGATCACGTGACTGTGCATGCACTGATCCCGTGGCTGAACATGCAATGGTCACGTGGCTGATCATGCACTGAACACGAAGCTGATAATACACTGGTCACGTGACTGTGCATGCACTGATTACCTGGCTGATCATTCACTCTTCACTTGCCTGATCATGCACTGATATCGTGGCTGATCATGCACTGATCACGAAGCTGATCATACACTGCTCATGTGACTGTGCATGCACTGATCACGTGGCTGATCATACAGTGATCACGTGGCTGATCATGCACTGATCACGTAGCTATCATGCACTGGTCACATGGCTATCATGCACTGATCCCATGGCCCATCATGCACTGATCACGTGACTGATCATGCAGGGGTCACGTGGCTGTCATGCACTGATCACGCGGCTGATCATACCCTGATCTTGTGACTGATTAGGCAATGATCACATGCCTGATCAGTAACTGATCACGTGCCTTATCATGCACTTATTACGTGACTCATCATGCACTCATCACCTGCCTGATCGAGCACTGATCACGTGGCTGATCCTGCACTGATCACGAAGCTGATCATACACTGGTCAGGTGACTGTGCATGCACTGATCATGTGGCTGATCATACAGTGATCACGTGGCTGATCATGCACTGATCACGTGGCTGATCATGCACTGATTACATGGCTGATCATGCACTGATCACGTAGCTATCATGCACTGATAACATGGCTATCATGCACTGATCACACGGCTGATCATACACTGATCATGAGGCTGTTCATGCACTCATCACGTGTCTGATCATACACTGATCACATTACTGATAATGCACTGAACACGTGCCTGATCCTGCACTGATCACGTGGCTCATCATGCACTGATCACGAAGCTGATCATACACTGATTACATGACTCTGCATGCACTGATCACTTGGCTGATCTTGCACTGTTCATGTGGCTGATCATGCACTGATCACATGGTTGATCATACACTGATCACGTGCCTGATCCTACACTGATCACGAGACTGCACATGCACTGATCACGTGGCTGATCATGCACTGATCATGAAGCTGATCATACACTGATCACGTGACTGCATGCACTGATCACGTGGCTGATCATGCACTGATCATGAGGCTGTTCATGCACTCATCACGTGGCTGATCATGCACTGATCATGAAGCTGATCATACACTGATCACGTGACTGCATGCACTGATTACGCGGCTGATCATACACTGATCATGAGGCTGTTCATGCACTCATCACGTGTCTGATCATACACTGATCTCATTACTGGTAATGCACTGAACACGTGCCTGATCATGCACAGATCACGTGCTTCATCATGCACTGATCAGGAAGCTGATCATACACTGAGTAGGTGACTGTGCATGCACTGATCACTTGGCAGATATTGCACTGTTCATGTGGCTGATCATGCACTGATCACGTGCTGATCATGCACTGATCACGTGGCTGATCATGCGCTGATCACGTGCCTGATCATACACGGATCACTAGACTCCACATGCACTGATCACGTGGCTGGTCATGCACTGAACACTTGGCTGATCATGCACTGATCATGAAGCTGATCATACACTGATCACGTGACTGTGCATGCACTGATCCCGTGGCTGAACATGCACTGGTCACGTGGCTGATCATGCACTGATCACGAAGCTGATCATACACTGGTCACGTGACTGTGCATGCACTGATCACGTGGCTGATCATACAGTAATCACGTGGGTGATCATGCACTGACTACATGGCTGATCATGCAGTGATCACGTAGCTCTCATGCACTATTAACATGGCTATCATGCACTGATCACACTGCTGATCGTACACTGATCATGAGGCTGTTTATGCACTCATCACGTGTCTGATCATACACTGATATAATTACTGATAATGCACTGAACACGTGCCTGATCATGCACTGATCACGTGGCTCATCATGCACTGATCACGAAGCTAATCATACACTGATTACGTGACTGTGCATGCACTGATCACTTGGCTGATCTTGCACTGTTCATGTGGCTGATCATGCACTGATCACGTGCTGATCATGCACTGATCACGTGGCTGATCATGCGCTGATCACGTGCCTGATCATACACGGATCACTAGACTCCACATGCACTGATCACGTGGCTGGTCATGCACTGATCATGAAGCTGATCATACACTGATCACGTGACTGTGCATGCACTGATCCCGTGGCTGAACATGCACTGGTCACGTGGCTGATCATGCACTGATCACGAAGCTGATCATACACTGGTCACGTGACTGTGCATGCACTGATCACGTGGCTGATCATACAGTAATCACGTGGGTGATCATGCACTGACTACATGGCTGATCATGCAGTGATCACGTAGCTATCATTCACTATTAACATGGCTATCATGCACTGATCACACGGCTGATCGTACACTGATCATGAGGCTGTTTATGCACTCATCACGTGTCTGATCATACACTGATATAATTACTGATAATGCACTGAACACGTGCCTGATCATGCACTGATCACGTGGCTCATCATGCACTGATCACGAAGCTAATCATACACTGATTACGTGACTGTGCATGCACTGATCACTTGGCTGATCTTGCACTGTTCATGTGGCTGATCATGCACTGATCACGTGGTTGATCATACACTGATCACATGGCTAATCATGAACTAATCACGAAGCTGATCATACACTGATCACATGACTGTGCATGCACTGATCACGTGGCTGATCATGCACTGATCACTTGGCTGATCATGCACTGATCACGTTCCTGATCATACACTGATCACGAGACTGCACATGCAGTGATCACCTGGCTGATCATTCACTCTTCACTTGCCTGATCATGCACTGATCACGTGGCTGACCATGCACTGATCACGGCTGATCATTCACTGATCACGTGACTGTGCATGCACTGATCATGTGGCTGAACAGGCAATGATCACGTGGCTGATCGTGCACTGATTACGTGGCTCATCATGCACTGATCACGTGGCTGATCATGCACTGATCACGTGGGAGATCATGCACTGATCAAGTGGCTGATCATGCACTCTTCACGTGCCTGATCATGCAGTGATCACGTGGCTGACCATGCACTGTTCACGAAGCTGATCATACACTGATCACCTGTCTGTGCATGCACTGAACCCGTGGCTGAAATTGCTATGATCACGTGGCTGATCATGCACTGATCACGAAGCTGATCATACAATGGACACGTGACTGTACATGCACTGATCACTTGGCTGATCATACAGTGATCACGTGGCTGATCATGTACTGGTTACATGGCTGATCATGCACTGATCACGTAGCTATAATGCACTGATAACATGGCTATCATGCACTGATCTCGTGGCTGATCAGACACTGATCATGAGGCTGTTTATGCACTCATCATGTGTCTGACTATACACTGATCACATTACTGATAATGCACTGAACACGTGCTGATCATGCACTGATCACGTGGCTCATCATGCACTGATCACGAAGCTGATCATACACTGATTACGTGACTGTGCATGCACTGATTACTTGGCTGATCTTGCACTGTTCATGTGGTTGATCATGCACTGATCACGTGGTTGATCATACACTGATCACGTGGCTGATCATGAACTAATCACGAAGCTGATCATACACTGATCACGTGCCTGATCCTACACTGATCACGAGACTGCACATGCACTGATCACGTGGCTGATCATGCACTGATCATGAAGCTGATCATACACTGATCACGTGACTGCATGCACTGATCACGTGGCTGATCATGCACTGATCATGAGGCTGTTCATGCACTCATCACGTGGCTGATCATGCACTGATCATGAAGCTGATCATACACTGATCACGTGACTGCATGCACTGATCACGCGGCTGATCATACACTGATCAAGAGGCTGATCATGCACTGATCACGTGTCTGATCATACACTGATCTCATTACTGGTAATGCACTGAACACGTGCCTGATCATGCACTGATCACGTGCTTCATCATGCACTGATCAGGAAGCTGATCATACACTGAGTAGGTGACTGTGCATGCACTGATCCCGTGGCTGAACATGCAATGGTCACGTGGCTGATCATGCACTGAACACGAAGCTGATAATACACTGGTCACGTGACTGTGCATGCACTGATTACCTGGCTGATCATTCACTCTTCACTTGCCTGATCATGCACTGATAACGTGGCTGATCATGCACTGATCACGAAGCTGATCATACACTGCTCATGTGACTGTGCATGCACTGATCACGTGGCTGATCATACAGTGATCACGTGGCTGATCATGCACTGATCACGTAGCTATCATGCACTGGTCACATGGCTATCATGCACTGATCCCATGGCCCATCATGCACTGATCACGTGACTGATCATGCAGGGGTCACGTGGCTGTCATGCACTGATCACGCGGCTGATCATACACTGATCTTGTGACTGATTAGGCAATGATCACATGCCTGATCAGTAACTGATCACGTGCCTTATCATGCACTTATTACGTGACTCATCATGCACTCATCACCTGCCTGATCGAGCACTGATCACGTGGCTGATCCTGCACTGATCACGAAGCTGATCATACACTGGTCACGTGACTGTGAATGCACTGATCATGTGGCTGATCATACAGTGATCACGTGGCTGATCATGCACTGATCACGTGGCTGATCATGACTGATTACATGGCTGATCATGCACTGATCACGTAGCTATCATGCACTGATAACATGGCTATCATGCACTGATCACACGGCTGATCATACACTGATCATGAGGCTGTTCATGCACTCATCACGTGTCTGATCATACACTGATCACATTACTGATAATGCACTGAACACGTGCCTGATCCTGCACTGATCACGTGGCTCATCATGCACTGATCACGAAGCTGATCATACACTGATTACATGACTCTGCATGCACTGATCACTTGGCTGATCTTGCACTGTTCATGTGGCTGATCATGCACTGATCACGTGGTTGATCATACACTGATCACGTGCCTGATCCTACACTGATCACGAGACTGCACATGCACTGATCACGTGGCTGATCATGCACTGATCATGAAGCTGATCATACACTGATCACGTGACTGCATGCACTGATCACGTGGCTGATCATGCACTGATCATGAGGCTGTTCATGCACTCATCACGTGGCTGATCATGCACTGATCATGAAGCTGATCATACACTGATCACGTGACTGCATGCACTGATTACTCGGCTGATCATACACTGATCATGAGGCTGTTCATGCACTCATCACGTGTCTGATCATACACTGATCTCATTACTGGTAATGCACTGAACACGTGCCTGATCATGCACTGATCACGTGCTTCATCATGCACTGATCAGGAAGCTGATCATACACTGAGTAGGTGACTGTGCATGCACTGATCACTTGGCAGATATTGCACTGTTCATGTGGCTGATCATGCACTGATCACGTGGCTGATCATGCGCTGATCACGTGCCTCATCATACACGGATCACTAGACTCCACATGCACTGATCACGTGGCTGGTCATGCACTGAACACGTGGCTGATCATGCACTGATCATGAAGCTGATCATACACTGATCACGTGACTGTGCATGCAATGATCTCGTGGCTGATCATGCACTGATCACGTGGCTGATCATGCACTGATCACGAAGCTGATCATACACTGGTCACGTGACTGTGCATGCACTGATCACGTGGCTGATCATACAGTAATCACGTGGGTGATCATGCACTGACTACATGGCTGATCATGCAGTGATCACGTAGCTATCATGCACTTTTAACATGGCTATCATGCACTGATCACACGGCTGATCGTACACTGATCATGAGGCTGTTTATGCACTCATCACGTGTCTGATCATACACTGATATAATTACTGATAATGCACTGAACACGTGCCTGATCATGCACTGATCACGTGGCTCATCATGCACTGATCACGAAGCTGATCATACACTGATTACGTGACTGTGCATGCACTGATCACTTGGCTGATCTTGCACTGTTCATGTGGCTGATCATTCACTGATCACGTGGTTGATCATACACTGACCACATGGCTGATCATGAACTAATCACGAAGCTGATCATACACTGATCACATGACTGTACATGCACTGATCACGTGGCTGATCATGCACTGATCACTTGGCTGATCATGCACTGATCACGTTCCTGATCATACACTGATCACGAGACTGCACATGCACTGATCACCTGGCTGATCATTCACTCTTCACTTGCCTGATCATGCACTGATCACGTGGCTGACCATGCACTGATCACGAAGCTGATCATTCACTGATCACGTGACTGTGCATGCACTGATCATGTGGCTGATCATACAGTGATCACGTGGCTGATCATGTACTGGTTACATGGCTGATCATGCACTGATCACGTAGCTATAATGCACTGATAACATGGCTATCATGCACTGATCTCGTGGCTGATCAGACACTGATCATGAGGCTGTTTATGCACTCATCATGTGTCTGACTATACACTGATCACATTACTGATAATGCACTGAACACGTGCTGATCATGCACTGATCACGTGGCTCATCATGCACTGATCACGAAGCTGATCATACACTGATTACGTGACTGTGCATGCACTGATAACTTGGCTGATCTTGCACTGTTCATGTGGTTGATCATGCACTGATCACGTGGTTGATCATACACTGATCACGTGGCTGATCATGAACTAATCACGAAGCTGATCATACACTGATCACGTGACTGTGCATGCACTGATCACGTGGCTGATCATGCACTGATCACGTGGCTGATCGTGCACTGATTACGTGGCTCATCATGCACTGATCACGTGGCTGATCATGCACTGATCACGTGGGAGATCATGCACTGATCAAGTGGCTGATCATGCACTCTTCACGTGCCTGATCATGCAGTGATCACGTGGCTGACCATGCACTGTTCACGAAGCTGATCATACACTGATCACCTGTCTGTGCATGCACTGAACCCGTGGCTGAAATTGCTATGATCACGTGGCTGATCATGCACTGATCACGTGCCTGATCCTACACTGATCACGAGACTGCACATGCACTGATCACGTGGCTGATCATGCACTGATCATGAAGCTGATCATACACTGATCACGTGACTGTGCATGCACTGATCACATGGCTGATCATGCACTGATCACGTGGGAGATCATGCACTGTTCACGTGGCTGATCATGCACTCTTCACTTGCCTGATCATGCAATGATCACGTGGCTGACCATGCACTGATTACGAAGCTGATCATACACTGATCACGTGACTGTGCATGCACTGATCACGTGGCTGAACATGCAATGATCACGTGGCTGATCATGCACTGATCACGTGGCTGATCATGCACTGATTACGTGGCTGATCATACACTGATCACGTGCCTGATCATGCAGTGATCATGTGGTTGATCATGCAATGAAGACGAAGCTGATCATACACTGATCATGGGACCATGCATGCACTGATCACGTGGCTGATCATGCACTGATCCCGTGACTGTGGATGCACTGATCACGTGGCTGAACATGAACTGATCACTAACCTGATCATACACTGATCACGTGACTGTGGATGCACTGATCACGTGGCTGAATATTCAATGATCACGTGGCTTATCATGCCCTGATCACGTGGCTGATCATGCACTGATCACGTGGCTTATCATGCACTCTTTACGTTCCTGATCATGCACTGATCACGTGGCTGACCATGCACTGATCACGAAGCTGATCATACGCTGATCACCTGTCTGTGCATGCACTGATCCCGTGGCTGAACATGGAATGATCACGTGGTTGAACATGCAATGATCACGAAGGTGATCATACACTGGTCACGTGACTGTGCATGCACTGATCACGTGGATGATCATACAGTGATCACGTGGCTGATCATGCACTGGTTACATGGCTGATCATGCACTGCTCACGTAGCTATCATGCACTGATAACATGGCTATCATGCAGTGATCACACGGCTGGTCATACACTGATCATGAGGCTGTTTATGCACTCATCACGTGTCTGATCATACACTGATATAATTACTGATAATGCACTGAACACGTGCCTGATCATGCACTGATCACGTGGCTCATCATGCACTGATCACGAAGCTAATCATACACTGATTACGTGACTGTGCATGCACTGATCACTTGGCTGATCTTGCACTGTTCATGTGGTTGATCATGCACTGATCACGTGGTTGATCATACACTGAATACATGACTCTGCATGCACTGATCACTTGGCTGATCTTGCACTGTTCACGTAACTGTTCATGCCCTCTTTACGTGCCTGATAATGAACTGATCACGTGGCTGACCATGCACTGATCACGAAGCTGATCATACACTGATCACCTGATTGTGCATGCACTGATCACGTGGCTGAACATGCAATGATCACGTGGGAGATCATGCACTGATCACGTGTCTGATCACTCACTCTTCACTTGCCTGATCATGCACTGATCACGTGGCTGACCATGCACTGATCACGAAGCTGATCATACACTGTTCACATGACTGTGCATGCACTGATCACGTGGCTGAACATGCAATGATCACGTGGCTGATCATGCACTGATCACGAAGTTGATCATACACAGATCACGTGACTGTGCATGCACTGATCACGTGGCTGATCATGCACTGATTACGTGGCTGATCATGCGCTTATTACGTAGCTATCATGCACTGATCACATGGCTATCATGCACTGATCCCATGGCTCATCAGGCACTGATGCGTGATTGATCATGCAGGGGTCACGTGGCTATCATGCACTGTTCACGTGGCTGATCATACCCTGGTCATGTGACTGATCATGCACTGATCACATGCCTGATCATGAACTGAACAAGTGCCTGATCATGCACTTACCACGTGACTGATCATGCACTCATCACATGCCTGATCATGCACTGATCACGGGGCTGATCATGCACTGATCACGAAGCTGATCATACACTGCTCACGTGACTGTGCATGCACTGATCACGTGGCTGATCATACAGTGATCACGTGGCTGATCATGCACTGATCACGTAGCTATCATGCACTGGTCACATGGCTATCATGCACTGATCCCATGGCCCATCATGCACTGATCACGTGACTGATCATGCAGGGGTCACGTGGCTGTCATGCACTGATCACGCGGCTGATCATACACTGATCTTGTGACTGATTAGGCAATGATCACATGCCTGATCAGTAACTGATCACGTGCCTTATCATGCACTTATTACGTGACTCATCATGCACTCATCACCTGCCTGATCGAGCACTGATCACGTGGCTGATCCTGCACTGATCACGAAGCTGATCATACACTGGTCACGTGACTGTGAATGCACTGATCATGTGGCTGATCATACAGTGATCACGTGGCTGATCATGCACTGATCACGTGGCTGATCATGACTGATTACATGGCTGATCATGCACTGATCACGTAGCTATCATGCACTGATAACATGGCTATCATGCACTGATCACACGGCTGATCATACACTGATCATGAGGCTGTTCATGCACTCATCACGTGTCTGATCATACACTGATCACATTACTGATAATGCACTGAACACGTGCCTGATCCTGCACTGATCACGTGGCTCATCATGCACTGATCACGAAGCTGATCATACACTGATTACATGACTCTGCATGCACTGATCACTTGGCTGATCTTGCACTGTTCATGTGGCTGATCATGCACTGATCACTTGGTTGATCATACACTGATCACGTGCCTGATCCTACACTGAACACGAGACTGCACATGCACTGATCACGTGGCTGATCATGCACTGATCATGAAGCTGATCATACACTGATCACGTGACTGCATGCACTGATTACGCGGCTGATCATACACTGATCATGAGGCTGTTCATGCACTCATCACGTGTCTGATCATACACTGATCTCATTACTGGTAATGCACTGAACACGTGCCTGATCATGCACTGATCAGGTGCTTCATCATGCACTGATCAGGAAGCTGATCATACACTGAGTAGGTGACTGTGCATGCACTGATCACTTGGCAGATATTGCACTGTTCATGTGGCTGATCATGCACTGATCACGTGGCTGATCATGCACTGATCACGTGGCTGATCATGCGCTGATCACGTGCCTCATCATACACGGATCACTAGACTCCACATGCACTGATCACGTGGCTGGTCATGCACTGAACACGTGGCTGATCATGCACTGATCATGAAGCTGATCATACACTGATCACGTGACTGTGCATGCAATGATCTCGTGGCTGATCATGCACTGATCACGTGGCTGATCATGCACTGATCACGAAGCTGATCATACACTGGTCACGTGACTGTGCATGCACTGATCACGTGGCTGATCATACAGTAATCACGTGGGTGATCATGCACTGACTACATGGCTGATCATGCAGTGATCACGTAGCTATCATGCACTTTTAACATGACTATCATGCACTGATCACACGGCTGATCGTACACTGATCATGAGGCTGTTTATGCACTCATCACGTGTCTGATCATACACTGATATAATTACTGATAATGCACTGAACACGTGCCTGATCATGCACTGATCACGTGGCTCATCATGCACTGATCACGAAGCTAATCATACACTGATTACGTGACTGTGCATGCACTGATCACTTGGCTGATCTTGCACTGTTCATGTGGCTGATCATGCACTGATCACGTGGTTGATCATACACTGATCACATGGCTGATCATGAACTAATCACGAAGCTGATCATACACTGATCACATGACTGTGCATGCACTGATCACGTGGCTGATCATACACTGATCACTTGGCTGATCATGCACTGATCACGTTCCTGATCATACACTGATCACAAGACTGCACATGCACTGATCACCTGGCTGATCATTCACTCTTCACTTGCCTGATCATGCACTGAATACGTGGCTGACCATGCACTGATCACGAAGCTGATCATTCACTGATCACGTGACTGTGCATGCACTGATCACGTGGCTGATCATGCACTGATTACGTGGCTCATCATGCACGGATCACTTGGCTGATCATGCACTGATCACGTGGAGATCATGCACTGATCAAGTGGCTGATCATGCACTCTTCACGTGCCTGATCATGCAGTGATCACGTGGCTGACCATGCACTGTTCACGAAGCTGATCATACACTGATCACCTGTCTGTGCATGCTCTGAACCCGTGGCTGAACTTACTATGATCACGTGGCTGATCATGCACTGATCACGAAGCTGATCATACAATGGACACGTGACTGTACATGCACTGATCACTTGGCTGATCATACAGTGATCACGTGGCTGATCATGCACTGGTTACATGGCTGATCATGCACTGATCACGTAGCTATCATGCACTGATAACATGGCTATCATTCACTGATCTCGTGGCTGATCAGACACTGATCATGAGGCTGTTTATGCACTCATCATGTGTCTGACTATACACTGATCACATTACTGATAATGCACTGAACGCGTACCTGATCATGCACTGATCACGTGGCTCATCATGCACTGATCACGAAGCTGATCATACACTGATTATGTGACTGAGCATGCACTGATAACTTGGCTGATCTTGCACTGTTCATGTGGTTGATCATGCACTGATCACGAGGTTGATCATACCATGATCACGTGGCTGATCATGAACTAATCACGAAGCTGATTATACACTGATCACGTGACTGTGCATGCACTGATCACGTGGGTGATCAAGAACTGATTAAGTGGCTGATCATGCACTGATCATGAAGCTGATCATAGACTGATCACGTGACTGTGCATGCACTGATCACATGGCTGATCATGCACTGATCACGTGGGAAATCATGCACTGATCACGTGGCTGATCATGCACTCTTCACTTGCCTGATCATGCAATGATCACGTGGCTGACCATGCACTGATTACGAAGCTGATCATACACTAATCACGTGACTGTGCATGCACTGATCACGTGGCTGAACATGCAATGATCACGTGGCTGATCATGCACTGATTACGTGGCTGATCATGCGCTGATCACGTAGCTATCATGCACTGTTCACATGGATATCAGGCACTGATCCATGGCTCATCATGCACTGTTATGTGATTGATCATGCAGGGGTCACGTGGCTATCATGCACTGATCACATGCCTGATAATGAACTGATCAAGTGCCTGATCATGCACTTATCACGTGACTGATCATGCACTCATCACATGCCTGATCATGCTCTGATCACGTGGCTGATCATATAGTGATCACGTGGCTAATCATGCACTGATTACGTGGCTGATCATGCACTGATGATGAAGCTGATCATACACTAATTCCGTGACTGTGCATGCACTGATCACACGGCTGATCATGCACTGATCACGTGGGTGATCATGCACTGATCACATGGCTGATCATGCACTGATCACGTGGGAAATCATGCACTGATCAGGTGGCTGATCATGCACTGATCACGTGGGAGATCATGCACTGATCAGGTGGCTGATCATGCACTCTTCACGTGCCTGATCATGCAGTGATCACGTGGCTGACCCTGCACTGTTCACGAAGCTGATCATACACTGATCACGTGTCTGTGCATGCACTGAACCCGTGGCTGAACTTGCTATGATCACGTGGCTGATCATGCACTGATCACGAAGCTGATCATACAATGGACACGTGACTGTGCATGCACTGATCACTTGGCTGATCATACAGTGATCACGTGGCTGATCATGCACTGGTTACATGGCTGATCATGCACTGCTCACGTAGCTATCATGCACTGATAACATGGCTATCATGCACTGATCACGTGGCTGATCAGACACTGATCATGAGGCTGTTCATGCACTCATCATGTGTCTGATTATACACTGATCACATTACTGATAATGCACTGAACACGTGCCTGATCATGCACTGATCACGTGGCTCATCATGCACTGATCACGAAGCTGATCATACACTGATTACGTGACTGTGCATGCACTGATCACTTGGCTGATCTTGCACTGTTCATGTGGTTGATCATGCACTGATCACGTGGTTGATCATACACTGAATACATGACTCTGCATGCACTGATCACTTGGCTGATCTTGCACTGTTCACGTAACTGTTCATGCCCTCTTTACGTGCCTGATAATGAACTGATCACGTGGCTGACCATGCACTGATCACGAAGCTGATCATACACTGATCACCTGATTGTGCATGCACTGATCACGTGGCTGAACATGCAATGATCACGTGGGAGATCATGCACTGATCACGTGTCTGATCACTCACTCTTCACTTGCCTGATCATGCACTGATCACGTGGCTGACCATGCACTGATCACGAAGCTGATCATACACTGTTCACATGACTGTGCATGCACTGATCACGTGGCTGAACATGCAAAGATCACGTGGCTGATCATGCACTGATCACGAAGTTGATCATACACAGATCACGTGACTGTGCATGCACTGATCACGTGGCTGATCATGCACTGATTACGTGGCTGATCATGCGCTTATTACGTAGCTATCATGCACTGATCACATGGCTATCATGCACTGATCCCATGGCTCATCAGGCACTGATGCGTGATTGATCATGCAGGGGTCACGTGGCTATCATTCACTGTTCACGTGGCTGATCATACCCTGGTCATGTGACTGATCATGCACTGATCACATGCCTGATCATGAACTGAACAAGTGCCTGATCATGCACTTACCATGTGACTGATCATGCACTCATCACATGCCTGATCATGCACTGATCACGAAGCTGATCATACACTGGTCACGTGACTGTGCATGCACTGATAACTTGGCTGATCTTGCACTGATCACGTGGCTGGTCATGCACTGATCATGAAGCTGATCATACACTGATCACGTGACTGTGCATGCACTGATCCCGTGGCTGAACATGCACTGGTCACGTGGCTGATCATGCACTGATCACGAAGCTGATCATACACTGGTCACGTGACTGTGCATGCACTGATCACGTGGCTGATCATACAGTAATCACGTGGGTGATCATGCACTGACTACATGGCTGATCATGCAGTGATCACGTAGCTATCATGCACTATTAACATGGCTATCATGCACTGATCACACGGCTGATCGTACACTGATCATGAGGCTGTTTATGCACTCATCACGTGTCTGATCATACACTGATATAATTACTGATAATGCACTGAACACGTGCCTGATCATGCACTGATCACGTGGCTCATCATGCACTGATCACGCAGCTAATCATACACTGATTACGTGACTGTGCATGCACTGATCACTTGGCTGATCTTGCACTGTTCATGTGGCTGATCATTCACTGATCACGTGGTTGATCATACACTGATCACATGGCTGATCATGAACTAATCACGAAGCTGATCATACACTGATCACATGACTGTGCATGCACTGATCACGTGGCTGATCATGCACTGATCACTTGGCTGATCATGCACTGATCACGTTCCTGATCATACACTGATCACGAGACTGCACATGCACTGATCACCTGGCTGATCATTCACTCTTCACTTGCCTGATCATGCACTGATCCCGTGGCTGACCATGCACTGATCACGAAGCTGATCATTCACTGATCACGTGACTGTGCATGCACTGATCATGTGGCTGAACAGGCAATGATCACGTGGCTGATCGTGCACTGATTACGTGGCTCATCATGCACTGATCACGTGGCTGATCATGCACTGATCACGTGGGAGATCATGCACTGATCAAGTGGCTGATCATGCACTCTTCACGTGCCTGATCATGCAGTGATCACGTGGCTGACCATGCACTGTTCACGAAGCTGATCATACACTGATCACCTGTCTGTGCATGCACTGAACCCGTGGCTGAAATTGCTATGATCACGTGGCTGATCATGCACTGATCACGAAGCTGATCATACAATGGACACGTGACTGTACATGCACTGATCACTTGGCTGATCATACAGTGATCACGTGGCTGATCATGTACTGGTTACATGGCTGATCATGCACTGATCACGTAGCTATAATGCACTGATAACATGGCTATCATGCACTGATCTCGTGGCTGATCAGACACTGATCATGAGGCTGTTTATGCACTCATCATGTGTCTGACTATACACTGATCACATTACTGATAATGCACTGAACACGTGCTGATCATGCACTGATCACGTGGCTCATCATGCACTGATCACGAAGCTGATCATACACTGATTACGTGACTGTGCATGCACTGATAACTTGGCTGATCTTGCACTGATCATGTGGTTGATCATGCACTGATCACGTGGTTGATCATACACTGATCACGTGGCTGATCATGAACTAATCACGAAGCTGATCATACACTGATCACGTGACTGTGCATGCACTGATCACGTGGCTGATCATGCACTGATCACGTGGCCGATCATGCACTGATCACGTGCCTGATCCTACACTGATCACGAGACTGCACATGCACTGATCACGTGGCTGATCATGCACTGATCATGAAGCTGATCATACACTCATCACGTGACTGTGCATGCACTGATCACATGGCTGATCATGCACTGATCACGTGGGAATTCATGCACTGATCACGTGGCTGATCATGCACTCTTCACTTGCCTGATCATGCAATGATCACGTGGCTGACCATGCACTGATTACGAAGCTGATCATACACTGATCACGTGACTGTGCATGCACTGATCACGTGGCTGAACATGCAATGATCACGTGGCTGATCATGCACTGATTACGTGGCTGATCATGCGCTGATCACATAGCTATCATGCACTGTTCACATGGATATCAGGCACTGATCCATGGCTCATCATGCACTGTTATGTGATTGATCATGCAGGGGTCACGTGGCTATCATGCACTGATCACATGCCTGATCATGAACTGATCAAGTGCCTGATCATGCACTTATCACGTGACTGATCATGCACTCATCACATGCCTGATCATGCTCTGATCACGTGGCTGATCATACAGTGATCACGTGGCTGATCATGCACTGATTACGTGGCTGATCATGCACTGATCATGAAGCTGATCATACACTAATCCCGTGACTGTGCATGCACTGATCACACGGCTGATCATGCACTGATCACGTGGGTGATCATGCACTGATCACATGGCTGATCATACACTGATCACGTGCCTGATCATGCAGTGATCATGTGGTTGATCATGCAATGAAGACGAAGCTGATCATACACTGATCATGGGACCATGCATGCACTGATCACGTGGCTGATCATGCACTGATCACGTGACTGTGGATGCACTGATCACGTGGCTGAACATGAACTGATCACTAACCTGATCATACACTGATCACGTGACTGTGGATGCACTGATCACGTGGCTGATCATGCACTGATCACGTGGCTTATCATGCACTCTTTACGTTCCTGATCATGCACTGATCACGTGGCTGACCATGCACTGATCTGGAAGCTGATCATACGCTGATCACCTGTCTGTGCATGCACTGATCCCGTGGCTGAACATGGAATGATCACGTGGTTGAACATGCAATGATCACGAAGGTGATCGTACACTGGTCACGTGACTGTGCATGCACTGATCACGTGGATGATCATACAGTGATCACGTGGCTGATCATGCACTGGTTACATGGCTGATCATGCACTGCTCACGTAGCTATCATGCACTGATAACATGGCTATCATGCACTGATCACGTGGCTGATCAGACACTGATCATGAGGCTGTTCATGCACTCATCATGTGTCTGATTATACACTGATCACATTACTGATAATGCACTGAACACGTGCTGATCATGCACTGATCACGTGGCTCATCATGCACTGATCACGAAGCTGATCATACACTGATTACGTGACTGTGCATGCACTGATAACTTGGCTGATCTTGCACTGTTCATGTGGTTGATCATGCACTGATCACGTGGTTGATCATACACTGATCACGTGGCTGATCATGAACTAATCACGAAGCTGATCATACACTGATCACGTGACTGTGCATGCACTGATCACGTGGCTGATCATGCACTGATTACGTGGCCGATCATGCACTGATCACGTGCCTGATCCTACACTGATCACGAGACTGCACATGCACTGATCACGTGGCTGATCATGCACTGATCATGAAGCTGATCATACACTCATCACGTGACTGTGCATGCACTGATCACATGGCTGATCATGCACTGATCACGTGGGAATTCATGCACTGATCACGTGGCTGATCATGCACTCTTCACTTGCCTGATCATGCAATGATCACGTGGCTGACCATGCACTGATTACGAAGCTGATCATACACTGATCACGTGACTGTGCATGCACTGATCACGTGGCTGAACATGCAATGATCACGTGGCTGATCATGCACTGATTACGTGGCTGATCATGCGCTGATCACATAGCTATCATGCACTGTTCACATGGATATCAGGCACTGATCCATGGCTCATCATGCACTGTTATGTGATTGATCATGCAGGGGTCACGTGGCTATCATGCACTGATCACATTCCTGATCATGAACTGATCAAGTGCCTGATCATGCACTTATCACGTGACTGATCATGCACTCATCACATGCCTGATCATGCTCTGATCACGTGGCTGATCATACAGTGATCACGTGGCTGATCATGCACTGATTACGTGGCTGATCATGCACTGATCATGAAGCTGATCATACACTAATCCCGTGACTGTGCATGCACTGATCACACGGCTGATCATGCACTGATCACGTGGGTGATCATGCACTGATCACATGGCTGATCATACACTGATCACGTGCCTGATCATGCAGTGATCATGTGGTTGATCATGCAATGAAGACGAAGCTGATCATACACTGATCATGGGACCATGCATGCACTGATCACGTGGCTGATCATGCACTGATCACGTGACTGTGGATGCACTGATCACGTGGCTGAACATGAACTGATCACTAACCTGATCATACACTGATCACGTGACTGTGGATGCACTGATCACGTGGCTGATCATGCACTGATCACGTGGCTTATCATGCACTCTTTACGTTCCTGATCATGCACTGATCACGTGGCTGACCATGCACTGATCTGGAAGCTGATCATACGCTGATCACCTGTCTGTGCATGCACTGATCCCGTGGCTGAACATGGAATGATCACGTGGTTGAACATGCAATGATCACGAAGGTGATCATACACTGGTCACGTGACTGTGCATGCACTGATCACGTGGATGATCATACAGTGATCACGTGGCTGATCATGCACTGGTTACATGGCTGATCATGCACTGCTCACGTAGCTATCATGCACTGATAACTTGGCTATCATGCACTGATCACGTGGCTGATCAGACACTGATCATGAGGCTGTTCATGCACTCATCATGTGTCTGATTATACACTGATCACATTACTGATAATGCACTGAACACGTGCCTGATCATGCACTGATCACGTGGCTCATCATGCACTGATCACGAAGCTGATCATACACTGATTACGTGACTGTGCATGCACTGATCACTTGGCTGATCTTGCACTGTTCATGTGGTTGATCATGCACTGATCACGTGGTTGATCATACACTGATCACGTGACTGTGCATGCAGTGATCACATGGCTGATCATGCACTGATCACGTGGGAATTCATGCACTGATCACGTGGCTGATCATGCACTCTTCACTTGCCTGATCATGCAATGATCACGTGGCTGACCATGCACTGATTACGAAGCTGATCATACACTGATCACGTGACTGTGCATGCACTGATCACGTGGCTGAACATGCAATGATCACGTGGCTGATCATGCACTGATTACATGGCTGATCATGCGCTGATCACATAGCTATCATGCACTGTTCACATGGATATCAGGCACTGATCCATGGCTCATCATGCACTGTTATGTGATTGATCATGCAGGGGTCACGTGGCTATCATGCACTGATCACATGCCTGATCATGAACTGATCAAGTGCCTGATCATGCACTTATCACGTGACTGATCATGCACTCATCACATGCCTGATCATGCTCTGATCACGTGGCTGATCATACAGTGATCACGTGGCTTATCATGCACTCTTTACGTTCCTGATCATGCACTGATCACGTGGCTGACCATGCACTGATCTGGAAGCTGATCATACGCTGATCACCTGTCTGTGCATGCACTGATCCCGTGGCTGAACATGGAATGATCACGTGGTTGAACATGCAATGATCACGAAGGTGATCGTACACTGGTCACGTGACTGTGCATGCACTGATCACGTGGATGATCATACAGTGATCACGTGGCTGATCATGCACTGGTTACATGGCTGATCATGCACTGCTCACGTAGCTATCATGCACTGATAACATGGCTATCATGCACTGATCACGTGGCTGATCAGACACTGATCATGAGGCTGTTCATGCACTCATCATGTGTCTGATTATACACTGATCACATTACTGATAATGCACTGAACACGTGCTGATCATGCACTGATCACGTGGCTCATCATGCACTGATCACGAAGCTGATCATACACTGATTACGTGACTGTGCATGCACTGATAACTTGGCTGATCTTGCACTGTTCATGTGGTTGATCATGCACTGATCACGTGGTTGATCATACACTGATCACGTGGCTGATCATGAACTAATCACGAAGCTGATCATACACTGATCACGTGACTGTGCATGCACTGATCACGTGGCTGATCATGCACTGATTACGTGGCCGATCATGCACTGATCACGTGCCTGATCCTACACTGATCACGAGACTGCACATGCACTGATCACGTGGCTGATCATGCACTGATCATGAAGCTGATCATACACTCATCACGTGACTGTGCATGCACTGATCACATGGCTGATCATGCACTGATCACGTGGGAATTCATGCACTGATCACGTGGCTGATCATGCACTCTTCACTTGCCTGATCATGCAATGATCACGTGGCTGACCATGCACTGATTACGAAGCTGATCATACACTGATCACGTGACTGTGCATGCACTGATCACGTGGCTGAACATGCAATGATCACGTGGCTGATCATGCACTGATTACGTGGCTGATCATGCGCTGATCACATAGCTATCATGCACTGTTCACATGGATATCAGGCACTGATCCATGGCTCATCATGCACTGTTATGTGATTGATCATGCAGGGGTCACGTGGCTATCATGCACTGATCACATGCCTGATCATGAACTGATCAAGTGCCTGATCATGCACTTATCACGTGACTGATCATGCACTCATCACATGCCTGATCATGCTCTGATCACGTGGCTGATCATACAGTGATCACGTGGCTGATCATGCACTGATTACGTGGCTGATCATGCACTGATCATGAAGCTGATCATACACTAATCCCGTGACTGTGCATGCACTGATCACACGGCTGATCATGCACTGATCACGTGGGTGATCATGCACTGATCACATGGCTGATCATACACTGATCACGTGCCTGATCATGCAGTGATCATGTGGTTGATCATGCAATGAAGACGAAGCTGATCATACACTGATCATGGGACCATGCATGCACTGATCACGTGGCTGATCATGCACTGATCACGTGACTGTGGATGCACTGATCACGTGGCTGAACATGAACTGATCACTAACCTGATCATACACTGATCACGTGACTGTGGATGCACTGATCACGTGGCTGATCATGCACTGATCACGTGGCTTATCATGCACTCTTTACGTTCCTGATCATGCACTGATCACGTGGCTGACCATGCACTGATCTGGAAGCTGATCATACGCTGATCACCTGTCTGTGCATGCACTGATCCCGTGGCTGAACATGGAATGATCACGTGGTTGAACATGCAATGATCACGAAGGTGATCATACACTGGTCACGTGACTGTGCATGCACTGATCACGTGGATGATCATACAGTGATCACGTGGCTGATCATGCACTGGTTACATGGCTGATCATGCACTGCTCACGTAGCTATCATGCACTGATAACTTGGCTATCATGCACTGATCACGTGGCTGATCAGACACTGATCATGAGGCTGTTCATGCACTCATCATGTGTCTGATTATACACTGATCACATTACTGATAATGCACTGAACACGTGCCTGATCATGCACTGATCACGTGGCTCATCATGCACTGATCACGAAGCTGATCATACACTGATTACGTGACTGTGCATGCACTGATCACTTGGCTGATCTTGCACTGTTCATGTGGTTGATCATGCACTGATCACGTGGTTGATCATACACTGATCACGTGACTGTGCATGCAGTGATCACATGGCTGATCATGCACTGATCACGTGGGAATTCATGCACTGATCACGTGGCTGATCATGCACTCTTCACTTGCCTGATCATGCAATGATCACGTGGCTGACCATGCACTGATTACGAAGCTGATCATACACTGATCACGTGACTGTGCATGCACTGATCACGTGGCTGAACATGCAATGATCACGTGGCTGATCATGCACTGATTACATGGCTGATCATGCGCTGATCACATAGCTATCATGCACTGTTCACATGGATATCAGGCACTGATCCATGGCTCATCATGCACTGTTATGTGATTGATCATGCAGGGGTCACGTGGCTATCATGCACTGATCACATGCCTGATCATGAACTGATCAAGTGCCTGATCATGCACTTATCACGTGACTGATCATGCACTCATCACATGCCTGATCATGCTCTGATCACGTGGCTGATCATACAGTGATCACGTGGCTGATCATGCACTGATTACGTGGCTGATCATGCACTGATCATGAAGCTGATCATACACTAATCCCGTGACTGTGCATGCACTGATCACACGGCTGATCATGCACTGATCACGTGGGTGATCATGCACTGATCACATGGCTGATCATACACTGATCACGTGCCTGATCATGCAGTGATCATGTGGTTGATCATGCAATGAAGACGAAGCTGATCATACACTGATCATGGGACCATGCATGCACTGATCACGTGGCTGATCATGCACTGATCACGTGACTGTGGATGCACTGATCACGTGGCTGAACATGAACTGATCACTAACCTGATCATACACTGATCACGTGACTGTGGATGCACTGATCACGTGGCTGATCATGCACTGATCACGTGGCTTATCATGCACTCTTTACGTTCCTGATCATGCACTGATCACGTGGCTGACCATGCACTGATCGGAAGCTGATCATCGCTGATCACCTGTCTGTGCATGCACTGATCCCGTGGCTGAACATGGAATGATCACGTGGTTGAACATGCAATGATCACGAAGGTGATCATACACTGGTCACGTGACTGTGCATGCACTGATCACGTGGATGATCATACAGTGATCACGTGGCTGATCATGCACTGGTTACATGGCTGATCATGCACTGCTCACGTAGCTATCATGCACTGATAACATGGCTATCATGCACTGATCACGTGGCTGATCAGACACTGATCATGAGGCTGTTCATGCACTCATCATGTGTCTGATTATACACTGATCACATTACTGATAATGCACTGAACACGTGCCTGATCATGCACTGATCACGTGGCTCATCATGCACTGATCACGAAGCTGATCATACACTGATTACGTGACTGTGCATGCACTGATCACTTGGCTGATCTTGCACTGTTCATGTGGTTGATCATGCACTGATCACGTGGTTGATCATACACTGAATACATGACTCTGCATGCACTGATCACTTGGCTGATCTTGCACTGTTCACGTAACTGTTCATGCCCTCTTTACGTGCCTGATAATGAACTGATCACGTGGCTGACCATGCACTGATCACGAAGCTGATCATACACTGATCACCTGATTGTGCATGCACTGATCACGTGGCTGAACATGCAATGATCACGTGGGAGATCATGCACTGATCACGTGTCTGATCACTCACTCTTCACTTGCCTGATCATGCACTGATCACGTGGCTGACCATGCACTGATCACGAAGCTGATCATACACTGTTCACATGACTGTGCATGCACTGATCACGTGGCTGAACATGCAATGATCACGTGGCTGATCATGCAATGATCACGAAGTTGATCATACACAGATCACGTGACTGTGCATGCACTGATCACGTGGCTGATCATGCACTGATTACGTGGCTGATCATGCGCTTATTACGTAGCTATCATGCACTGATCACATGGCTATCATGCACTGATCCCATGGCACATCAGGCACTGATGCGTGATTGATCATGCAGGGGTCACGTGGCTATCATGCACTGTTCACGTGGCTGATCATACCCTGGTCATGTGACTGATCATGCACTGATCACATGCCTGATCATGAACTGAACAAGTGCCTGATCATGCACTTACCACGTGACTGATCATGCACTCATCACATGCCTGATCATGCACTGATCATGGGGCTGATCATGCACTGATCACGAAGCTGATCATACACTGCTCACGTGACTGTGCATGCACTGATCACGTGGCTGATCATACAGTGATCACGTGGCTGATCATGCACTGATCACGTAGCTATCATGCACTGGTCACATGTCTATCATGCACTGATCCCATGGCCCATCATGCACTGATCACGTGACTGATCATGCAGGGGTCACGTGGCTGTCATGCACTGATCACGCGGCTGATCATACACTGATCTTGTGACTGATTAGGCAATGATCACATGCCTGATCAGTAACTGATCACGTGCCTTATCATGCACTTATTACGTGACTCATCATGCATTCATCACCTGCCTGATCGAGCACTGATCACGTGGCTGATCCTGCACTGATCACGAAGCTGATCATACACTGGTCACGTGACTGTGAATGCACTGATCATGTGGCTGATCATACAGTGATCACGTGGCTGATCATGCACTGATCACGTGGCTGATCATGACTGATTACATGACTGATCATGCACTGATCACGTAGCTATCATGCACTGATAACATGGCTATCATGCACTGATCACACGGCTGATCATACACTGATCATGAGGCTGTTCATGCACTCATCACGTGTCTGATCATACACTGATCACATTACTGATAATGCACTGAACACGTGCCTGATCCTGCACTGATCACGTGGCTCATCATGCACTGATCACTAAGCTGATCATACACTGATTACATGACTCTGCATGCACTGATCACTTGGCTGAACTTGCACTGTTCATGTGGCTGATCATGCACTGATCACGTGGTTGATCATACACTGATCACGTGCCTGATCCTACACTGATCACGAGACTGCACATGCACTGATCACATGGCTGATCATGCACTGATCATGAAGCTGATCATACACTGATCACGTGACTGCATGCACTGATCACGTGGCTGATCATGCACTGATCATGAGGCTGTTCATGCACTCATCACGTGGCTGATCATGCACTGATCATGAAGCTGATCATACACTGATCACGTGACTGCATGCACTGATTACGCGGCTGATCATACACTGATCATGAGGCTGTTCATGCACTCATCACGTGTCTGATCATACACTGATCTCATTACTGGTAATGCACTGAACACGTGCCTGATCATGCACTGATCAGGTGCTTCATCATGCACTGATCAGGAAGCTGATCATACACTGAGTAGGTGACTGTGCATGCACTGATCACTTGGCAGATATTGCACTGTTCATGTGGCTGATCATGCACTGATCACGTGGCTGATCATGCACTGATCACGTGGCTGATCATGCGCTGATCACGTGCCTCATCATACACGGATCACTAGACTCCACATGCACTGATCACGTGGCTGGTCATGCACTGATCTGGAAGCTGATCATACGCTGATCACCTGTCTGTGCATGCACTGATCCCGTGGCTGAACATGGAATGATCACGTGGTTGAACATGCAATGATCACGAAGGTGATCATACACTGGTCACGTGACTGTGCATGCACTGATCACGTGGATGATCATACAGTGATCACGTGGCTGATCATGCACTGGTTACATGGCTGATCATGCACTGCTCACGTAGCTATCATGCACTGATAACATGGCTATCATGCACTGATCACGTGGCTGATCAGACACTGATCATGAGGCTGTTCATGCACTCATCATGTGTCTGATTATACACTGATCACATTACTGATAATGCACTGAACACGTGCCTGATCATGCACTGATCACGTGGCTCATCATGCACTGATCACGAAGCTGATCATACACTGATTACGTGACTGTGCATGCACTGATCACTTGGTCTGATCTTGCACTGTTCATGTGGTTGATCATGCACTGATCACGTGGTTGATCATACACTGATCACGTGACTGTGCATGCACTGATCACATGGCTGATCATGCACTGATCACGTGGGAATTCATGCACTGATCACGTGGCTGATCATGCACTCTTCACTTGCCTGATCATGCAATGATCACGTGGCTGACCATGCACTGATTACGAAGCTGATCATACACTGATCACGTGACTGTGCATGCACTGATCACGTGGCTGAACATGCAATGATCACGTGGCTGATCATGCACTGATTACGTGGCTGATCATGCGCTGATCACATAGCTATCATGCACTGTTCACATGGATATCAGGCACTGATCCATGGCTCATCATGCACTGTTATGTGATTGATCATGCAGGGGTCACGTGGCTATCATGCACTGATCACATGCCTGATCATGAACTGATCAAGTGCCTGATCATGCACTTATCACGTGACTGATCATGCACTCATCACATGCCTGATCATGCTCTGATCACGTGGCTGATCATACAGTGATCACGTGGCTGATCATGCACTGATTACGTGGCTGATCATGCACTGATCATGAAGCTGATCATACACTAATCCCGTGACTGTGCATGCACTGATCACACGGCTGATCATGCACTGATCACGTGGGTGATCATGCACTGATCACATGGCTGATCATACACTGATCACGTGCCTGATCATGCAGTGATCATGTGGTTGATCATGCAATGAAGACGAAGCTGATCATACACTGATCATGGGACCATGCATGCACTGATCACGTGGCTGATCATGCACTGATCACGTGACTGTGGATGCACTGATCACGTGGCTGAACATGAACTGATCACTAACCTGATCATACACTGATCACGTGACTGTGGATGCACTGATCACGTGGCTGATCATGCACTGATCACGTGGCTTATCATGCACTCTTTACGTTCCTGATCATGCACTGATCACGTGGCTGACCATGCACTGATCTGGAAGCTGATCATACGCTGATCACCTGTCTGTGCATGCACTGATCCCGTGGCTGAACATGGAATGATCACGTGGTTGAACATGCAATGATCACGAAGGTGATCATACACTGGTCACGTGACTGTGCATGCACTGATCACGTGGATGATCATACAGTGATCACGTGGCTGATCATGCACTGGTTACATGGCTGATCATGCACTGCTCACGTAGCTATCATGCACTGATAACATGGCTATCATGCACTGATCACGTGGCTGATCAGACACTGATCATGAGGCTGTTCATGCACTCATCATGTGTCTGATTATACACTGATCACATTACTGATAATGCACTGAACACGTGCCTGATCATGCACTGATCACGTGGCTCATCATGCACTGATCACGAAGCTGATCATACACTGATTACGTGACTGTGCATGCACTGATCACTTGGCTGATCTTGCACTGTTCATGTGGTTGATCATGCACTGATCACGTGGTTGATCATACACTGAATACATGACTCTGCATGCACTGATCACTTGGCTGATCTTGCACTGTTCACGTAACTGTTCATGCCCTCTTTACGTGCCTGATAATGAACTGATCACGTGGCTGACCATGCACTGATCACGAAGCTGATCATACACTGATCACCTGATTGTGCATGCACTGATCACGTGGCTGAACATGCAATGATCACGTGGGAGATCATGCACTGATCACGTGTCTGATCACTCACTCTTCACTTGCCTGATCATGCACTGATCACGTGGCTGACCATGCACTGATCACGAAGCTGATCATACACTGTTCACATGACTGTGCATGCACTGATCACGTGGCTGAACATGCAATGATCACGTGGCTGATCATGCACTGATCACGGTTGATCATACACAGATCACGTGACTGTGCATGCACTGATCACGTGGCTGATCATGCACTGATTACGTGGCTGATCATGCGCTTATTACGTAGCTATCATGCACTGATCACATGGCTATCATGCACTGATCCCATGGCTCATCAGGCACTGATGCGTGATTGATCATGCAGGGGTCACGTGGCTATCATGCACTGTTCACGTGGCTGATCATACCCTGGTCATGTGACTGATCATGCACTGATCACATGCCTGATCATGAACTGAACAAGTGCCTGATCATGCACTTACCACGTGACTGATCATGCACTCATCACATGCCTGATCATGCACTGATCACGGGGCTGATCATGCACTGATCACGAAGCTGATCATACACTGCTCACGTGACTGTGCATGCACTGATCACGTGGCTGATCATACAGTGATCACGTGGCTGATCATGCACTGATCACGTAGCTATCATGCACTGGTCACATGGCTATCATGCACTGATCCCATGGCCCATCATGCACTGATCACGTGACTGATCATGCAGGGGTCACGTGGCTGTCATGCACTGATCACGCGGCTGATCATACACTGATCTTGTGACTGATTAGGCAATGATCACATGCCTGATCAGTAACTGATCACGTGCCTTATCATGCACTTATTACGTGACTCATCATGCACTCATCACCTGCCTGATCGAGCACTGATCACGTGGCTGATCCTGCACTGATCACGAAGCTGATCATACACTGGTCACGTGACTGTGAATGCACTGATCATGTGGCTGATCATACAGTGATCACGTGGCTGATCATGCACTGATCACGTGGCTGATCATGACTGATTACATGGCTGATCATGCACTGATCACGTAGCTATCATGCACTGATAACATGGCTATCATGCACTGATCACACGGCTGATCATACACTGATCATGAGGCTGTTCATGCACTCATCACGTGTCTGATCATACACTGATCACATTACTGATAATGCACTGAACACGTGCCTGATCCTGCACTGATCACGTGGCTCATCATGCACTGATCACGAAGCTGATCATACACTGATTACATGACTCTGCATGCACTGATCACTTGGCTGATCTTGCACTGTTCATGTGGCTGATCATGCACTGATCACGTGGTTGATCATACACTGATCACGTGCCTGATCCTACACTGATCACGAGACTGCACATGCACTGATCACGTGGCTGATCATGCACTGATCATGAAGCTGATCATACACTGATCACGTGACTGCATGCACTGATTACGCGGCTGATCATACACTGATCATGAGGCTGTTCATGCACTCATCACGTGTCTGATCGTACACTGATCTCATTACTGGTAATGCACTGAACACGTGCCTGATCATGCACTGATCAGGTGCTTCATCATGCACTGATCAGGAAGCTGATCATACACTGAGTAGGTGACTGTGCATGCACTGATCACTTGGCAGATATTGCACTGTTCATGTGGCTGATCATGCACTGATCACGTGGCTGATCATGCACTGATCACGTGGAGATCATGCACTGATCAAGTGGCTGATCATACACTGATCACTTGCCTGATCATGCAGTGATCATGTGGTTGATCATGCAATGAAGACGAAGCTGATCATACACTGATCATGGGACCATGCATGCACTGATCACGTGGCTGATCATGCACTGATCACGTGACTGTGGATGCACTGATCACGTGGCTGAACATGAACTGATCACTAACCTGATCATACACTGATCACGTGACTGTGGATGCACTGATCACGTGGCTGAACATTCAATGATCACGTGGCTTATCATGCCCTGATCACGTGGCTGATCATGCACTGATCACGTGGCTTATCATGCACTCTTTACGTTCCTGATCATGCACTGATCACGTGGCTGACCATGCACTGATCACGAAGCTGATCATACGCTGATCACCTGTCTGTGCATGCACTGATCCCGTGGCTGAACATGGAATGATCACGTGGTTGAACATGCAATGATCACGAAGGTGATCATACACTGGTCACGTGACTGTGCATGCACTGATCACGTGGATGATCATACAGTGATCACGTGGCTGATCATGCACTGGTTACATGGCTGATCATGCACTGCTCACGTAGCTATCATGCACTGATAACATGGCTATCATGCACTGATCACGTGGCTGATCAGACCCTGATCATGAGGCTGTTCATGCACTCATCATGTGTCTGATTATACACTCATCACATTACTGATAATGCACTGAACACGTGCCTGATCATGCACTGATCACGTGGCTCATCATGCACTGATCACGAAGCTGATCATACACTGATTACGTGACTGTGCATGCACTGATCACTTGGCTGATCTTGCACTGTTCATGTGGTTCATCATGCACTGATCACGTGGTTGATCATACACTGAATACATGACTCTGCATGCACTGATCACTTGGCTGATCTTGCACTGTTCACGTAACTGTTCATGCCCTCTTTACGTGCCTGATAATGAACTGATCACGTGGCTGACCATGCACTGATCACGAAGCTGATCATACACTGATCACCTGATTGTGCATGCACTGATCACGTGGCTGAACATGCAATGATCTCGTGGGAGATCATGCACTGATCACGTGTCTGATCACTCACTCTTCACTTGCCTGATCATGCACTGATCACGTGGCTGACCATGCACTGATCACGAAGCTGATCATACACTGTTCACATGAGTGCATGCACTGATCACGTGGCTGAACATGCAATGATCACGTGGCTGATCATGCACTGATCTCGAAGCTGATCATACACTGATCACCTGATTGTGCATGCACTGATCACGTGGCTGAACATGCAATGATCTCGTGGGAGATCATGCACTGATCACGTGTCTGATCACTCACTCTTCACTTGCCTGATCATGCACTGATCACGTGGCTGACCATGCACTGATCACGAAGCTGATCATACACTGTTCACATGACTGTGCATGCACTGATCACGTGGCTGAACATGCAATGATCACGTGGCTGATCATGCACTGATTACGTGGCTGATCATGCGCTTATTACGTAGCTATCATGCACTGATCACATGGCTATCATGCACTGATCCCATGGCTCATCAGGCACTGATGCGTGATTGATCATGCAGGGGTCACGTGGCTATCATGCACTGTTCACGTGGCTGATCATACCCTGGTCATGTGACTGATCATGCACTGATCACATGCCTGATCATGAACTGAACAAGTGCCTGATCATGCACTTACCACGTGACTGATCATGCACTCATCACATGCCTGATCATGCACTGATCACGGGGCTGATCATGCACTGATCACGAAGCTGATCATACACTGCTCACGTGACTGTGCATGCACTGATCACGTGGCTGATCATACAGTGATCACGTGGCTGATCATGCACTGATCACGTAGCTATCATGCACTGGTCACATGGCTATCATGCACTGATCCCATGGCCCATCATGCACTGATCACGTGACTGATCATGCAGGGGTCACGTGGCTGTCATGCACTGATCACGCGGCTGATCATACACTGATCTTGTGACTGATTAGGCAATGATCACATGCCTGATCAGTAACTGATCACGTGCCTTATCATGCACTTATTACGTGACTCATCATGCACTCATCACCTGCCTGATCGAGCACTGATCACGTGGCTGATCCTGCACTGATCACGAAGCTGATCATACACTGGTCACGTGACTGTGAATGCACTGATCATGTGGCTGATCATACAGTGATCACGTGGCTGATCATGCACTGATCACGTGGCTGATCATGACTGATTACATGGCTGATCATGCACTGATCACGTAGCTATCATGCACTGATAACATGGCTATCATGCACTGATCACACGGCTGATCATACACTGATCATGAGGCTGTTCATGCACTCATCACGTGTCTGATCATACACTGATCACATTACTGATAATGCACTGAACACGTGCCTGATCCTGCACTGATCACGTGGCTCATCATGCACTGATCACGAAGCTGATCATACACTGATTACATGACTCTGCATGCACTGATCACTTGGCTGATCTTGCACTGTTCATGTGGCTGATCATGCACTGATCACGTGGTTGATCATACACTGATCACGTGCCTGATCCTACACTGATCACGAGACTGCACATGCACTGATCACGTGGCTGATCATGCACTGATCATGAAGCTGATCATACACTGATCACGTGACTGCATGCACTGATTACGCGGCTGATCATACACTGATCATGAGGCTGTTCATGCACTCATCACGTGTCTGATCATACACTGATCTCATTACTGGTAATGCACTGAACACGTGCCTGATCATGCACTGATCACGTGCTTCATCATGCACTGATCAGGAAGCTGATCATACACTGAGTAGGTGACTGTGCATGCACTGATCACTTGGCAGATATTGCACTGTTCATGTGGCTGATCATGCACTGATCACGTGGCTGATCATGCACTGATCACGTGGCTGATCATGCGCTGATCACGTGCCTCATCATACACGGATCACTAGACTCCACATGCACTGATCACGTGGCTGGTCATGCACTGAACACGTGGCTGATCATGCACTGATCATGAAGCTGATCATACACTGATCACGTGACTGTGCATGCAATGATCTCGTGGCTGATCATGCACTGATCACGTGGCTGATCATGCACTGATCACGAAGCTGATCATACACTGGTCACGTGACTGTGCATGCACTGATCACGTGGCTGATCATACAGTAATCACGTGGGTGATCATGCACTGACTACATGGCTGATCATGCAGTGATCACGTAGCTATCATGCACTTTTAACATGGCTATCATGCACTGATCACACGGCTGATCGTACACTGATCATGAGGCTGTTTATGCACTCATCACGTGTCTGATCATACACTGATATAATTACTGATAATGCACTGAACACGTGCCTGATCATGCACTGATCACGTGGCTCATCATGCACTGATCACGAAGCTAATCATACACTGATTACGTGACTGTGCATGCACTGATCACTTGGCTGATCTTGCACTGTTCATGTGGCTGATCATTCACTGATCACGTGGTTGATCATACACTGATCACATGGCTGATCATGAACTAATCACGAAGCTGATCATACACTGATCACATGACTGTGCATGCACTGATCACGTGGCTGATCATGCACTGATCACTTGGCTGATCATGCACTGATCACGTTCCTGATCATACACTGATCACGAGACTGCACATGCACTGATCACCTGGCTGATCATTCACTCTTCACTTGCCTGATCATGCACTGATCCCGTGGATGACCATGCACTGATCACGAAGCTGATCATTCACTGATCACGTGACTGTGCATGCACTGATCATGTGGCTGAACAGGCAATGATCACGTGGCTGATCGTGCACTGATTACGTGGCTCATCATGCATTGATCACGTGGCTGATCATGCACTGATCACGTGGGAGATCATGCACTGATCAAGTGGCTGATCATGCACTCTTCACGTGCCTGATCATGCAGTGATCACGTGGCTGATCATGCCCTGTTCACGAAGCTGATCATACACTGATCACCTGTCTGTGCATGCACTGAACCCGTGGCTGAAATTGCTATGATCACGTGGCTGATCATGCACTGATCACGAAGCTGATCATACAATGGACACGTGACTGTACATGCACTGATCACTTGGCTGATCATACAGTGATCACGTGGCTGATCATGTACTGGTTACATGGCTGATCATGCACTGATCACGTAGCTATAATGCACTGATAACATGGCTATCATGCACTGATCTCGTGGCTGATCAGACACTGATCATGAGGCTGTTTATGCACTCATCATGTGTCTGACTATACACTGATCACATTACTGATAATGCACTGAACACGTGCTGATCATGCACTGATCACGTGGCTCATCATGCACTGATCACGAAGCTGATCATACACTGATTACGTGACTGTGCATGCACTGATCACTTGGCTGATCTTGCACTGTTCATGTGGTTGATCATGCACTGATCACGTGGGTGATCATACACTGATCACGTGGCTGATCATGAACTAATCACGAAGCTGATCATACACTGATCACGTGACTGTGCATGCACTGATCACGTGGCTGATCATGCACTGATCACGTGGCCGATCATGCACTGATCACGTGCCTGATCCTACACTGATCACGAGACTGCACATGCACTGATCACGTGGCTGATCATGCACTGATCATGAAGCTGATCATACACTGATCACGTGACTGTGCATGCACTGATCACATGGCTGATCATGCACTGATCACGTGGGAGATCATGCACTGATCACGTGGCTGATCATGCACTCTTCACTTGCCTGATCATGCAATGATCACGTGGCTGACCATGCACTGATTACGAAGCTGATCATACACTGATCACGTGACTGTGCATGCACTGATCACGTGGCTGAACATGCAATGATCACGTGGCTGATCATGCACTGATTACGTGGCTGATCATGCGCTGATCACATAGCTATCATGCACTGTTCACATGGATATCAGGCACTGATCCATGGCTCATCATGCACTGTTATGTGATTGATCATGCAGGGGTCACGTGGCTATCATGCACTGATCACATGCCTGATCATGAACTGATCAAGTGCCTGATCATGCACTTATCACGTGACTGATCATGCACTCATCACATGCCTGATCATGCTCTGATCACGTGGCTGATCATACAGTGATCACGTGGCTGATCATGCACTGATTACGTGGCTGATCATGCACTGATCATGAAGCTGATCATACACTAATCCCGTGACTGTGCATGCACTGATCACACGGCTGATCATGCACTGATCACGTGGGTGATCATGCACTGATCACATGGCTGATCATACACTGATCACGTGCCTGATCATGCAGTGATCATGTGGTTGATCATGCAATGAAGACGAAGCTGATCATACACTGATCATGGGACCATGCATGCACTGATCACGTGGCTGATCATGCACTGATCACGTGACTGTGGATGCACTGATCACGTGGCTGAACATGAACTGATCACTAACCTGATCATACACTGATCACGTGACTGTGGATGCACTGATCACGTGGCTGAATATTCAATGATCACGTGGCTTATCATGCCCTGATCACGTGGCTGATCATGCACTGATCACGTGGCTTATCATGCACTCTTTACGTTCCTGATCATGCACTGATCACGTGGCTGACCATGCACTGATCACGAAGCTGATCATACGCTGATCACCTGTCTGTGCATGCACTGATCCCGTGGCTGAACATGGAATGATCACGTGGTTGAACATGCAATGATCACGAAGGTGATCATACACTGGTCACGTGACTGTGCATGCACTGATCACGTGGATGATCATACAGTGATCACGTGGCTGATCATTCACTGATTACATGGCTGAACATGCACTGACCACGTAGCTATCATGCACTGATAACATGACAGTCAAGCAATGATCACGCGGCTGATCATACACTGATCATGAGGCTGTTCATGCACTCATCACGTGTCTGATCATACACTGATCTCATTACTGATAATGCACTAAACACGTGCCTGATCATGCACTGATCACGTGCTTCATCATGCACTGATCACGAAGCTGATCATACACTGATTTCGTGACTGTGCATGCACTGATCACTTGGCAGATCTTGCACTGTTCATGTGGCTGATCATGCACTGATCACGTGGCTGATCATGAACTGATCACGTGGCTGATCATGCGCTGATCACTTGCCTGATCATGCACTCATCACATGCCTGATCATGCTCTGATCACATGGCTGGTCATGCACTGAACACGTGGCTGATCATGCACTGATTACGTGGCTGATCATGCACTGATCATGAAGCTGATCATACACTAATCACGTGACTGCATGCACTGATCACAGGGCTGATCATGCACTGATCACGTGGCTGATCATGCACTGATCACGTGACTGTGGATGCACTGATCACGTGGCTGAACATGAACTGATCACTAACCTGACCATACACTGATCACGTGACTGTGGATGCACTGATCACGTGGCTGAACATTCAATGATCACGTGGCTTAATATGCCCTGATCACGTGGCTGATCATGCACTGATCACGTGGCTTATCATGCACTCTTTACGTTCCTGATCATGCACTGATCACGTGGCTGACCATGCACTGATCACGAAGCTGATCATACGCTGATCACATGTCTGTGCATGCACTGATCCCGTGGCTGAACATGGAATGATCACGTGGCTGATCATGCAATGATCACGAAGCTGATCATACACTGGTCACGTGACTGTGCATGCACTGATCACGTGGATGATCATACAGTGATCACGTGGCTGATCATTCACTGATTACATGGCTGAACATGCACTGATCACGTAGTTATCATGCACTGATAACATGACAATCAAGCAATGATCACGCGGCTGATCATACACTGATCATGAGGCTGTTCATGCACTCATCACGTGTCTGATCATACACTGATCTCATTACTGATAATGCACTGAACACGTGCCTGATCATGCACTGATCACGTGCTTCATCATGCATTGATCACGAAGCTGATCATACACTGATTAGCTGACTGTGCATGCACTGATCACTTGGCAGATCTTGCACTGTTCATGTGGCTGATCATGTGCTGATCACGTGCCTGATCATGCACTCATCACATGCCTGATAATGCTCTGATCACGTGGCTGGTCATGCACTGAACACGTGGCTGATCCTGCACTGATTACGTGGCTGATCATGCACTGAACATGAAGCTGATCATACACTAATCCCGTGACTGTGCATGCACTAAACACACGGCTGATCATGCACTGATCACGTGGGTGATCATGCACTGATCACATGGCTGATCATACACTGATCACGTGCCTGATCATGCAGTGATCATGTGGTTGATCATGCAATGAAGACGAAGCTGATCATACACTGATCATGGGACCATGCATGCACTGATCACGTGGCTGATCATGCACTGATCACGTGACTGTGGATGCACTGATCCCGTGGCTGAACATGAACTGATCACTAACCTGATCATACACTGATCACGTGACTGTGGATGCACTGATCACGTGGCTGAACATTCAATGATCACGTGGCTTATCATGCACTGATCAGGTGGCTGATCATGCACTGATCACGTGGCTGATCATGCACTGATCACGTGGCTGATCATGCGCTGATCACGTGCCTGATCATGCACTCATTACATGCCTGATCATGCTCTGATCACATGGCTGGTCATGCACTGAACACGTGGCTGATCATGCACTGATTACGTGGCTGATCATGCACTGATCATGAAGCTGATCATACACTAATCCCGTGACTGCATGCACTGATCACACGGCTGATCATGCACTGATCACGTGGGTGATCATGCACTGATCACATGGCTGATCATACACTGATCACGTGCCTGATCATGCAGTGATCATATGGTTGATCATGCAATGAAGACGAAGCTGATCATACACTGATCATGGGACCATGCATGCACTGATCACGTGGCTGATCATGCACTGATCACGTGACTGTGGATGCACTGATCACGTGGCTGAACATGAACTGATCACTAACCTGATCATACACTGATCACGTGACTGTGGATGCACTGATCACGTGGCTGAACATTCAATGATCACGTGGCTATTCATGCACTGATCAGGTGGCTGATCATGCACTGATCACGTGGCTGATCATGCACTGATCACGTGGCTGATCATGCGCTGATCACGTGCCTGATCATACACGGATCACTAGACTGCACATGCACTGATCACGTGGCTGGTCATGCACTGAACACGTGGCTGATCATGCACTGATCATGAAGCTGATCATACACTGATCACGTGACTGTGCATGCAATGATCACGTGGCTGATCATGCACGGATCACGTGGCTGATCATGCACTGATCACGAAGCTGATCATACACTGATCACGTGACTGTGCATGCACTGATCCCGTGGCTGAACATGCAATGGTCACGTGGCTGATCATGCACTGAACACGAAGCTGATAATACACTGGTCACGTGACTGTGCATGCACTGATTACCTGGCTGATCATTCACTCTTCACTTGCCTGATCATGCACTGATATCGTGGCTGATCATGCACTGATCACGAAGCTGATCATACACTGCTCATGTGACTGTGCATGCACTGATCACGTGGCTGATCATACAGTGATCACGTGGCTGATCATGCACTGATCACGTAGCTATCATGCACTGGTCACATGGCTATCATGCACTGATCCCATGGCCCATCATGCACTGATCACGTGACTGATCATGCAGGGGTCACGTGGCTGTCATGCACTGATCACGCGGCTGATCATACACTGATCTTGTGACTGATTAGGCAATGATCACATGCCTGATCAGTAACTGATCACGTGCCTTATCATGCACTTATTACGTGACTCATCATGCACTCATCACCTGCCTGATCGAGCACTGATCACGTGGCTGATCCTGCACTGATCACGAAGCTGATCATACACTGGTCAGGTGACTGTGCATGCACTGATCATGTGGCTGATCATACAGTGATCACGTGGCTGATCATGCACTGATCACGTGGCTGATCATGCACTGATTACATGGCTGATCATGCACTGATCACGTAGCTATCATGCACTGATAACATGGCTATCATGCACTGATCACACGGCTGATCATACACTGATCATGAGGCTGTTCATGCACTCATCACGTGTCTGATCATACACTGATCACATTACTGATAATGCACTGAACACGTGCCTGATCCTGCACTGATCACGTGGCTCATCATGCACTGATCACGAAGCTGATCATACACTGATTACATGACTCTGCATGCACTGATCACTTGGCTGATCTTGCACTGTTCATGTGGCTGATCATGCACTGATCACGTGGTTGATCATACACTGATCACGTGCCTGATCCTACACTGATCACGAGACTGCACATGCACTGATCACGTGGCTGATCATGCACTGATCATGAAGCTGATCATACACTGATCACGTGACTGCATGCACTGATCACGTGGCTGATCATGCACTGATCATGAGGCTGTTCATGCACTCATCACGTGGCTGATCATGCACTGATCATGAAGCTGATCATACACTGATCACGTGACTGCATGCACTGATTACGCGGCTGATCATACACTGATCATGAGGCTGTTCATGCACTCATCACGTGTCTGATCATACACTGATCTCATTACTGGTAATGCACTGAACACGTGCCTGATCATGCACTGATCACGTGCTTCATCATGCACTGATCAGGAAGCTGATCATACACTGAGTAGGTGACTGTGCATGCACTGATCACTTGGCAGATATTGCACTGTTCATGTGGCTGATCATGCACTGATCACGTGCTGATCATGCACTGATCACGTGGCTGATCATGCGCTGATCACGTGCCTGATCATACACGGATCACTAGACTCCACATGCACTGATCACGTGGCTGGTCATGCACTGAACACGTGGCTGATCATGCACTGATCATGAAGCTGATCATACACTGATCACGTGACTGTGCATGCACTGATCCCGTGGCTGAACATGCACTGGTCACGTGGCTGATCATGCACTGATCACGAAGCTGATCATACACTGGTCACGTGACTGTGCATGCACTGATCACGTGGCTGATCATACAGTAATCACGTGGGTGATCATGCACTGACTACATGGCTGATCATGCAGTGATCACGTAGCTATCATGCACTATTAACATGGCTATCATGCACTGATCACACGGCTGATCGTACACTGATCATGAGGCTGTTTATGCACTCATCACGTGTCTGATCATACACTGATATAATTACTGATAATGCACTGAACACGTGCCTGATCATGCACTGATCACGTGGCTCATCATGCACTGATCACGAAGCTAATCATACACTGATTACGTGACTGTGCATGCACTGATCACTTGGCTGATCTTGCACTGTTCATGTGGCTGATCATGCACTGATCACGTGCTGATCATGCACTGATCACGTGGCTGATCATGCGCTGATCACGTGCCTGATCATACACGGATCACTAGACTCCACATGCACTGATCACGTGGCTGGTCATGCACTGATCATGAAGCTGATCATACACTGATCACGTGACTGTGCATGCACTGATCCCGTGGCTGAACATGCACTGGTCACGTGGCTGATCATGCACTGATCACGAAGCTGATAATACACTGGTCACGTTACTGTGCATGCACTGATCACGTGGCTGATCATACAGTAATCACGTGGGTGATCATGCACTGACTACATGGCTGATCATGCAGTGATCACGTAGCTATCATGCACTATTAACATGGCTATCATGCACTGATCACACGGCTGATCGTACACTGATCATGAGGCTGTTTATGCACTCATCACGTGTCTGATCATACACTGATATAATTACTGATAATGCACTGAACACGTGCCTGATCATGCACTGATCACGTGGCTCATCATGCACTGATCACGAAGCTAATCATACACTGATTACGTGACTGTGCATGCACTGATCACTTGGCTGATCTTGCACTGTTCATGTGGCTGATCATGCACTGATCACGTGCTGATCATGCACTGATCACGTGGCTGATCATGCGCTGATCACGTGCCTGATCATACACGGATCACTAGACTCCACATGCACTGATCACGTGGCTGGTCATGCACTGATCATGAAGCTGATCATACACTGATCACGTGACTGTGCATGCACTGATCCCGTGGCTGAACATGCACTGGTCACGTGGCTGATCATGCACTGATCACGAAGCTGATCATACACTGGTCACGTGACTGTGCATGCACTGATCACGTGGCTGATCATACAGTAATCACGTGGGTGATCATGCACTGACTACATGGCTGATCATGCAGTGATCACGTAGCTATCATGCACTATTAACATGGCTGATCATGCACTGATCACACGGCTGATCGTACACTGATCATGAGGCTGTTTATGCACTCATCACGTGTCTGATCATACACTGATATAATTACTGATAATGCACTGAACACGTGCCTGATCATGCACTGATCACGTGGCTCATCATGCACTGATCACGAAGCTAATCATACACTGATTACGTGACTGTGCATGCACTGATCACTTGGCTGATCTTGCACTGTTCATGTGGCTGATCATGCACTGATCACGTGGTTGATCATACACTGATCACATGGCTAATCATGAACTAATCACGAAGCTGATCATACACTGATCACATGACTGTGCATGCACTGATCACGTGGCTGATCATGCACTGATCACTTGGCTGATCATGCACTGATCACGTTCCTGATCATACACTGATCACGAGACTGCACATGCAGTGATCACCTGGCTGATCATTCACTCTTCACTTGCCTGATCATGCACTGATCACGTGGCTGACCATGCACTGATCACGAAGCTGATCATTCACTGATCACGTGCTTCATCATGCACTGATCAGGAAGCTGATCATACACTGAGTAGGTGACTGTGCATGCACTGATCCCGTGGCTGAACATGCAATGGTCACGTGGCTGATCATGCACTGATCACGAAGCTGATCATACACTGCTCATGTGACTGTGCATGCACTGATCACGTGGCTGATCATACAGTGATCACGTGGCTGATCATGCACTGATCACGTAGCTATCATGCACTGGTCACATGGCTATCATGCACTGATCCCATGGCCCATCATGCACTGATCACGTGACTGATCATGCAGGGGTCACGTGGCTGTCATGCACTGATCACGCGGCTGATCATACACTGATCTTGTGACTGATTAGGCAATGATCACATGCCTGATCAGTAACTGATCACGTGCCTTATCATGCACTTATTATGTGACTCATCATGCACTCATCACCTGCCTGATCGAGCACTGATCACGTGGCTGATCCTGCACTGATCACGAAGCTGATCATACACTGGTCACGTGACTGTGAATGCACTGATCATGTGGCTGATCATACAGTGATCACGTGGCTGATCATGCACTGATCACGTGGCTGATCATGACTGATTACATGGCTGATCATGCACTGATCACGTAGCTATCATGCACTGATAACATGGCTATCATGCACTGATCACACGGCTGATCATACACTGATCATGAGGCTGTTCATGCATTCAACACATGTCTGATCATACACTGATCACATTACTGATAATGCACTGAACACGTGCCTGATCCTGCACTGATCACGTGGCTCATCATGCACTGATCACGAAGCTGATCATACACTGATTACATGACTCTGCATGCACTGATCACTTGGCTGATCTTGCACTGTTCATGTGGCTGATCATGCACTGATCACGTGGTTGATCATACACTGATCACGTGCCTGATCCTACACTGATCACGAGACTGCACATGCACTGATCACGTGGCTGATCATGCACTGATCATGAAGCTGATCATACACTGATCACGTGACTGCATGCACTGATCACGTGGCTGATCATGCACTGATCATGAGGCTGTTCATGCACTCATCACGTGGCTGATCATGCACTGATCATGAAGCTGATCATACACTGATCACGTGACTGCATGCACTGATTACGCGGCTGATCATACACTGATCATGAGGCTGTTCATGCACTCATCACGTGTCTGATCATACACTGATCTCATTACTGGTAATGCACTGAACACGTGCCTGATCATGCACTGATCACGTGCTTCATCATGCACTGATCAGGAAGCTGATCATACACTGAGTAGGTGACTGTGCATGCACTGATCACTTGGCAGATATTGCACTGTTCATGTGGCTGATCATGCACTGATCACGTGGCTGATCATGCACTGATCACGTGGCTGATCATGCGCTGATCACGTGCCTCATCATACACTGATCACTAGACTCATCATGCACTGATCACGTGGCTGGTCATGCACTGAACACGTGGCTGATCATGCACTGATCATGAAGCTGATCATACACTGATCACGTGACTGTGCATGCAATGATCTCGTGGCTGATCATGCACTGATCACGTGGCTGATCATGCACTGATCACGAAGCTGATCATACACTGGTCACGTGACTGTGCATGCACTGTTCACGTGGCTGATCATACAGTAATCACGTGGGTGATCATGCACTGACTACATGGCTGATCATGCAGTGATCACGTAGCTATCATGCACTTTTAACATGGCTATCATGCACTGATCACACGGCTGATCGTACACTGATCATGAGGCTGTTTATGCACTCATCACGTGTCTGATCATACACTGATATAATTACTGATAATGCACTGAACACGTGCCTGATCATGCACTGATCACGTGGCTCATCATGCACTGATCACGAAGCTAATCATACACTGATTACGTGACTGTGCATGCACTGATCACTTGGCTGATCTTGCACTGTTCATGTGGCTGATCATTCACTGATCACGTGGTTGATCATACACTGATCACATGGCTGATCATGAACTAATCACGAAGCTGATCATACACTGATCACATGACTGTGCATGCACTGATCACGTGGCTGATCATGCACTGATCACTTGGCTGATCATGCACTGATCACGTTCCTGATCATACACTGATCACGAGACTGCACATGCACTGATCACCTGGCTGATCATTCACTCTTCACTTGCCTGATCATGCACTGATCACGTGGCTGACCATGCACTGATCACGAAGCTGATCATTCACTGATCACGTGACTGTGCATGCACTGATCATGTGGCTGATCATACAGTGATCACGTGGCTGATCATGTACTGGTTACATGGCTGATCATGCACTGATCACGTAGCTATAATGCACTGATAACATGGCTATCATGCACTGATCTCGTGGCTGATCAGACACTGATCATGAGGCTGTTTATGCACTCATCATGTGTCTGACTATACACTGATCACATTACTGATAATGCACTGAACACGTGCTGATCATGCACTGATCACGTGGCTCATCATGCACTGATCACGAAGCTGATCATACACTGATTACGTGACTGTGCATGCACTGATAACTTGGCTGATCTTGCACTGTTCATGTGGTTGATCATGCACTGATCACGTGGTTGATCATACACTGATCACGTGGCTGATCATGAACTAATCACGAAGCTGATCATACACTGATCACGTGACTGTGCATGCACTGATCACGTGGCTGATCATGCACTGATCACGTGGCTGATCGTGCACTGATTACGTGGCTCATCATGCACTGATCACGTGGCTGATCATGCACTGATCACGTGGGAGATCATGCACTGATCAAGTGGCTGATCATGCACTCTTCACGTGCCTGATCATGCAGTGATCACGTGGCTGACCATGCACTGTTCACGAAGCTGATCATACACTGATCACCTGTCTGTGCATGCACTGAACCCGTGGCTGAAATTGCTATGATCACGTGGCTGATCATGCACTGATCACGTGCCTGATCCTACACTGATCACGAGACTGCACATGCACTGATCACGTGGCTGATCATGCACTGATCATGAAGCTGATCATACACTGATCACGTGACTGTGCATGCACTGATCACATGGCTGATCATGCACTGATCACGTGGGAGATCATGCACTGATCACGTGGCTGATCATGCACTCTTCACTTGCCTGATCATGCAATGATCACGTGGCTGACCATGCACTGATTACGAAGCTGATCATACACTGATCACGTGACTGTGCATGCACTGATCACGTGGCTGAACATGCAATGATCACGTGGCTGATCATGCACTGATCACGTGGCTGATCATGCACTGATTACGTGGCTGATCATACACTGATCACGTGCCTGATCATGCAGTGATCATGTGGTTGATCATGCAATGAAGACGAAGCTGATCATACACTGATCATGGGACCATGCATGCACTGATCACGTGGCTGATCATGCACTGATCACGTGACTGTGGATGCACTGATCACGTGGCTGAACATGAACTGATCACTAACCTGATCATACACTGATCACGTGACTGTGGATGCACTGATCACGTGGCTGAATATTCAATGATCACGTGGCTTATCATGCCCTGATCACGTGGCTGATCATGCACTGATCACGTGGCTTATCATGCACTCTTTACGTTCCTGATCATGCACTGATCACGTGGCTGACCATGCACTGATCACGAAGCTGATCATACGCTGATCACCTGTCTGTGCATGCACTGATCCCGTGGCTGAACATGGAATGATCACGTGGTTGAACATGCAATGATCACGAAGGTGATCATACACTGGTCACGTGACTGTGCATGCACTGATCACGTGGATGATCATACAGTGATCACGTGGCTGATCATGCACTGGTTACATGGCTGATCATGCACTGCTCACGTAGCTATCATGCACTGGTAACATGGCTATCATGCACTGATCACACGGCTGATCATACACTGATCATGAGGCTGTTCATGCACTCATCACGTGTCTGATCATACACTGATCACATTACTGATAATGCACTGAACACGTGCCTGATCCTGCACTGATCACGTGGCTCATCATGCACTGATCACGAAGCTGATCATACACTGATTACATGACTCTGCATGCACTGATCACTTGGCTGATCTTGCACTGTTCACGTGGCTGATCATGCACTGATCACGTGGTTGATCATACACTGATCACGTGCCTGATACTACACTGATCACGAGACTGCACATGCACTGATCACGTGGCTGATCATGCACTGATCATGAAGCTGATCATACACTGATCACGTGACTGCATGCACTGATTACGCGGCTGATCATACACTGATCATGAGGCTGTTCATGCACTCATCACGTGTCTGATCATACACTGATCTCATTACTGGTAATGCACTGAACACGTGCCTGATCATGCACTGATCAGGTGCTTCATCATGCACTGATCAGGAAGCTGATCATACACTGAGTAGGTGACTGTGCATGCACTGATCACTTGGCAGATATTGCACTGTTCATGTGGCTGATCATGCACTGATCACGTGGCTGATCATGCACTGATCACGTGGCTGATCATGCGCTGATCACGTGCCTCATCATACACGGATCACTAGACTCCACATGCACTGATCACGTGGCTGGTCATGCACTGAACACGTGGCTGATCATGCACTGATCATGAAGCTGATCATACACTGATCACGTGACTGTGCATGCAATGATCTCGTGGCTGATCATGCACTGATCACGTGGCTGATCATGCACTGATCACGAAGCTGATCATACACTGGTCACGTGACTGTGCATGCACTGATCACGTGGCTGATCATACAGTAATCACGTGGGTGATCATGCACTGACTACATGGCTGATCATGCAGTGATCACGTAGCTATCATGCACTTTTAACATGACTATCATGCACTGATCACACGGCTGATCGTACACTGATCATGAGGCTGTTTATGCACTCATCACGTGTCTGATCATACACTGATATAATTACTGATAATGCACTGAACACGTGCCTGATCATGCACTGATCACGTGGCTCATCATGCACTGATCACGAAGCTAATCATACACTGATTACGTGACTGTGCATGCACTGATCACTTGGCTGATCTTGCACTGTTCATGTGGCTGATCATGCACTGATCACGTGGTTGATCATACACTGATCACATGGCTGATCATGAACTAATCACGAAGCTGATCATACACTGATCACATGACTGTGCATGCACTGATCACGTGGCTGATCATACACTGATCACTTGCCTGATCATGCACTGATCACGTTCCTGATCATACACTGATCACAAGACTGCACATGCACTGATCACCTGGCTGATCATTCACTCTTCACTTGCCTGATCATGCACTGAATACGTGGCTGACCATGCACTGATCACGAAGCTGATCATTCACTGATCACGTGACTGTGCATGCACTGATCACGTGGCTGATCATGCACTGATTACGTGGCTCATCATGCACGGATCACGTGGCTGATCATGCACTGATCACGTGGAGATCATGCACTGATCAAGTGGCTGATCATGCACTCTTCACGTGCCTGATCATGCAGTGATCACGTGGCTGACCATTCACTGTTCACGAAGCTGATCATACACTGATCACCTGTCTGTGCATGCTCTGAACCCGTGGCTGAACTTACTATGATCACGTGGCTGATCATGCACTGATCACGAAGCTGATCATACAATGGACACGTGACTGTACATGCACTGATCACTTGGCTGATCATACAGTGATCACGTGGCTGATCATGCACTGGTTACATGGCTGATCATGCACTGATCACGTAGCTATCATGCACTGATAACATGGCTATCATTCACTGATCTCGTGGCTGATCAGACACTGATCATGAGGCTGTTTATGCACTCATCATGTGTCTGACTATACACTGATCACATTACTGATAATGCACTGAACGCGTACCTGATCATGCACTGATCACGTGGCTCATGATGCACTGATCACGAAGCTGATCATACACTGATTATGTGACTGTGCATGCACTGATAACTTGGCTGATCTTGCACTGTTCATGTGGTTGATCATGCACTGATCACGTGGTTGATCATACCGTGATCACGTGGCTGATCATGAACTAATCACGAAGCTGATTATACACTGATCACGTGACTGTGCATGCACTGATCACGTGGGTGATCATGAACTGATCAAGTGGCTGATCATGCACTGATCATGAAGCTGATCATAGACTGATCACGTGACTGTGCATGCACTGATCACATGGCTGATCATGCACTGATCACGTGGGAAATCATGCACTGATCACGTGGCTGATCATGCACTCTTCACTTGCCTGATCATGCAATGATCACGTGGCTGACCATGCACTGATTACGAAGCTGATCATACACTAATCACGTGACTGTGCATGCACTGATCACGTGGCTGAACATGCAATGATCACGTGGCTGATCATGCACTGATTACGTGGCTGATCATGCGCTGATCACGTAGCTATCATGCACTGTTCACATGGATATCAGGCACTGATCCATGGCTCATCATGCACTGTTATGTGATTGATCATGCAGGGGTCACGTGGCTATCATGCACTGATCACATGCCTGATAATGAACTGATCAAGTGCCTGATCATGCACTTATCACGTGACTGATCATGCACTCATCACATGCCTGATCATGCTCTGATCACGTGGCTGATCATATAGTGATCACGTGGCTAATCATGCACTGATTACGTGGCTGATCATGCACTGATGATGAAGCTGATCATACACTAATCCCGTGACTGTGCATGCACTGATCACACGGCTGATCATGCACTGATAACGTGGGTGATCATGCACTGATCACATGGCTGATCATGCACTGATCACGTGGGAAATCATGCACTGATCAGGTGGCTGATCATGCACTGATCACGTGGGAGATCATGCACTGATCAGGTGGCTGATCATGCACTCTTCACGTGCCTGATCATGCAGTGATCACGTGGCTGACCCTGCACTGTTCACGAAGCTGATCATACACTGATCACGTGTCTGTGCATGCACTGAACCCGTGGCTGAACTTGCTATGATCACGTGGCTGATCATGCACTGATCACGAAGCTGATCATACAATGGACACGTGACTGTGCATGCACTGATCACTTGGCTGATCATACAGTGATCACGTGGCTGATCATGCACTGGTTACATGGCTGATCATGCACTGCTCACGTAGCTATCATGCACTGATAACATGGCTATCATGCACTGATCACGTGGCTGATCAGACACTGATCATGAGGCTGTTCATGCACTCATCATGTGTCTGATTATACACTGATCACATTACTGATAATGCACTGAACACGTGCCTGATCATGCACTGATCACGTGGCTCATCATGCACTGATCACGAAGCTGATCATACACTGATTACGTGACTGTGCATGCACTGATCACTTGGCTGATCTTGCACTGTTCATGTGGTTGATCATGCACTGATCACGTGGTTGATCATACACTGAATACATGACTCTGCATGCACTGATCACTTGGCTGATCTTGCACTGTTCACGTAACTGTTCATGCCCTCTTTACGTGCCTGATAATGAACTGATCACGTGGCTGACCATGCACTGATCACGAAGCTGATCATACACTGATCACCTGATTGTGCATGCACTGATCACGTGGCTGAACATGCAATAATCTCGTGGGAGATCATGCACTGATCACGTGTCTGATCACTCACTCTTCACTTGCCTGATCATGCACTGATCACGTGGCTGACCATGCACTGATCACGAAGCTGATCATACACTGTTCACATGACTGTGCATGCACTGATCACGTGGCTGAACATGCAAAGATCACGTGGCTGATCATGCACTGATCACGAAGTTGATCATACACAGATCACGTGACTGTGCATGCACTGATCACGTGGCTGATCATGCACTGATTACGTGGCTGATCATGCGCTTATTACGTAGCTATCATGCACTGATCACATGGCTATCATGCACTGATCCCATGGCTCATCAGGCACTGATGCGTGATTGATCATGCAGGGGTCACGTGGCTATCATGCACTGTTCACGTGGCTGATCATACCCTGGTCATGTGACTGATCATGCACTGATCACATGCCTGATCATGAACTGAACAAGTGCCTGATCATGCACTTACCACGTGACTGATCATGCACTCATCACATGCCTGATCATGCACTGATCACGAAGCTGATCATACACTGGTCACGTGACTGTGCATGCACTGATCACGTGGCTGATCATACAGTAATCACGTGGGTGATCATGCACTGACTACATGGCTGATCATGCAGTGATCACGTAGCTATCATGCACTTTTAACATGGCTTTCATGCACTGATCACACGGCTGATCGTACACTGATCATGAGGCTGTTTATGCACTCATCACGTGTCTGATCATACACTGATATAATTACTGATAATGCACTGAACACGTGCCTGATCATGCACTGATCACGTGGCTCATCATGCACTGATCACGAAGCTAATCATACACTGATTACGTGACTGTGCATGCACTGATCACTTGGCTGATCTTGCACTGTTCATGTGGCTGATCATTCACTGATCACGTGGTTGATCATACACTGATCACATGGCTGATCATGAACTAATCACGAAGCTGATCATACACTGATCACATGACTGTGCATGCACTGATCACGTGGCTGATCATGCACTGATCACTTGGCTGATCATGCACTGATCACGTTCCTGATCATACACTGATCACGAGACTGCACATGCACTGATCACCTGGCTGATCATTCACTCTTCACTTGCCTGATCATGCACTGATCCCGTGGCTGACCATGCACTGATCACGAAGCTGATCATTCACTGATCACGTGACTGTGCATGCACTGATCATGTGGCTGAACAGGCAATGATCACGTGGCTGATCGTGCACTGATTACGTGGCTCATCATGCACTGATCACGTGGCTGATCATGCACTGATCACGTGGGAGATCATGCACTGATCAAGTGGCTGATCATGCACTCTTCACATGCCTGATCATGCAGTGATCACGTGGCTGACCATGCACTGTTCACGAAGCTGATCATACACTGATCACCTGTCTGTGCATGCACTGAACCCGTGGCTGAAATTGCTATGATCACGTGGCTGATCATGCACTGATCACGAAGCTGCTCATACAATGGACACGTGACTGTACATGCACTGATCACTTGGCTGATCATACAGTGATCACGTGGCTGATCATGTACTGGTTACATGGCTGATCATGCACTGATCACGTAGCTATAATGCACTGATAACATGGCTATCATGCACTGATCTCGTGGCTGATCATACACTGATCATGAGGCTGTTCATGCACTCATCACGTGTCTGATCATACACTGATCACATTACTGATAATGCACTGAACACGTGCTGATCATGCACTGATCACGTGGCTCATCATGCACTGATCACGAAGCTGATCATACACTGATTACGTGACTGTGCATGCACTGATAACTTGGCTGATCTTGCACTGTTCATGTGGTTGATCATGCACTGATCACGTGGTTGATCATACACTGATCACGTGGCTGATCATGAACTAATCACGAAGCTGATCATACACTGATCACGTGACTGTGCATGCACTGATCACGTGGCTGATCATGCACTGATCACGTGGCCGATCATGCACTGATCACGTGCCTGATCCTACACTGATCACGAGACTGCACATGCACTGATCACGTGGCTGATCATGCACTGATCATGAAGCTGATCATACACTCATCACGTGACTGTGCATGCACTGATCACATGGCTGATCATGCACTGATCACGTGGGAATTCATGCACTGATCACGTGGCTGATCATGCACTCTTCACTTGCCTGATCATGCAAGGATCACGTGGCTGACCATGCACTGATTACGAAGCTGATCATACACTGATCACGTGACTGTGCATGCACTGATCACGTGGCTGAACATGCAATGATCACGTGGCTGATCATGCACTGATTACGTGGCTGATCATGCGCTGATCACATAGCTATCATGCACTGTTCACATGGATATCAGGCACTGATCCATGGCTCATCATGCACTGTTATGTGATTGATCATGCAGGGGTCACGTGGCTATCATGCACTGATCACATGCCTGATCATGAACTGATCAAGTGCCTGATCATGCACTTATCACGTGACTGATCATGCACTCATCACATGCCTGATCATGCTCTGATCACGTGGCTGATCATACAGTGATCACGTGGCTGATCATGCACTGATTACGTGGCTGATCATGCACTGATCACGTGACTGTGCATGCACTGATCACGTGGCTGATCATGCACTGATCACGTGGGTGATCATGCACTGATCACATGGCTGATCATACACTGATCACGTGCCTGATCATGCAGTGATCATGTGGTTGATCATGCAATGAAGACGAAGCTGATCATACACTGATCATGGGACCATGCATGCACTGATCACGTGGCTGATCATGCACTGATCACGTGACTGTGGATGCACTGATCACGTGGCTGAACATGAACTGATCACTAACCTGATCATACACTGATCACGTGACTGTGGATGCACTGATCACGTGGCTGATCATGCACTGATCACGTGGCTTATCATGCACTCTTTACGTTCCTGATCATGCACTGATCACGTGGCTGACCATGCACTGATCTGGAAGCTGATCATACGCTGATCACCTGTCTGTGCATGCACTGATCCCGTGGCTGAACATGGAATGATCACGTGGTTGAACATGCAATGACCACGAAGGTGATCGTACACTGGTCACGTGACTGTGCATGCACTGATCACGTGGATGATCATACAGTGATCACGTGGCTGATCATGCACTGGTTACATGGCTGATCATGCACTGCTCACGTAGCTATCATGCACTGATAACATGGCTATCATGCACTGATCACGTGGCTGATCAGACACTGATCATGAGGCTGTTCATGCACTCATCATGTGTCTGATTATACACTGATCACATTACTGATAATGCACTGAACACGTGCTGATCATGCACTGATCACGTGGCTCATCATGCACTGATCACGAAGCTGATCATACACTGATTACGTGACTGTGCATGCACTGATAACTTGGCTGATCTTGCACTGTTCATGTGGTTGATCATGCACTGATCACGTGGTTGATCATACACTGATCACGTGGCTGATCATGAACTAATCACGAAGCTGATCATACACTGATCACGTGACTGTGCATGCACTGATCACGTGGCTGATCATGCACTGATTACGTGGCCGATCATGCACTGATCACGTGCCTGATCCTACACTGATCACGAGACTGCACATGCACTGATCACGTGGCTGATCATGCACTGATCATGAAGCTGATCATACACTCATCACGTGACTGTGCATGCACTGATCACATGGCTGATCATGCACTGATCACGTGGGAATTCATGCACTGATCACGTGGCTGATCATGCACTCTTCACTTGCCTGATCATGCAATGATCACGTGGCTGACCATGCACTGATTACGAAGCTGATCATACACTGATCACGTGACTGTGCATGCACTGATCACGTGGCTGAACATGCAATGATCACGTGGCTGATCATGCACTGATTACGTGGCTGATCATGCGCTGATCACATAGCTATCATGCACTGTTCACATGGATATCAGGCACTGATCCATGGCTCATCATGCACTGTTATGTGATTGATCATGCAGGGGTCACGTGGCTATCATGCACTGATCACATGCCTGATCATGAACTGATCAAGTGCCTGATCATGCACTTATCACGTGACTGATCATGCACTCATCACATGCCTGATCATGCTCTGATCACGTGGCTGATCATACAGTGATCACGTGGCTGATCATGCACTGATTACGTGGCTGATCATGCACTGATCATGAAGCTGATCATACACTAATCCCGTGACTGTGCATGCACTGATCACACGGCTGATCATGCACTGATCACGTGGGTGATCATGCACTGATCACATGGCTGATCATACACTGATCACGTGCCTGATCATGCAGTGATCATGTGGTTGATCATGCAATGAAGACGAAGCTGATCATACACTGATCATGGGACCATGCATGCACTGATCACGTGGCTGATCATGCACTGATCACGTGACTGTGGATGCACTGATCACGTGGCTGAACATGAACTGATCACTAACCTGATCATACACTGATCACGTGACTGTGGATGCACTGATCACGTGGCTGATCATGCACTGATCACGTGGCTTATCATGCACTCTTTACGTTCCTGATCATGCACTGATCACGTGGCTGACCATGCACTGATCTGGAAGCTGATCATACGCTGATCACCTGTCTGTGCATGCACTGATCCCGTGGCTGAACATGGAATGATCACGTGGTTGAACATGCAATGATCACGAAGGTGATCATACACTGGTCACGTGACTGTGCATGCACTGATCACGTGGATGATCATACAGTGATCACGTGGCTGATCATGCACTGGTTACATGGCTGATCATGCACTGCTCACGTAGCTATCATGCACTGATAACATGGCTATCATGCACTGATCACGTGGCTGATCAGACACTGATCATGAGGCTGTTCATGCACTCATCATGTGTCTGATTATACACTGATCACATTACTGATAATGCACTGAACACGTGCCTGATCATGCACTGATCACGTGGCTCATCATGCACTGATCACGAAGCTGATCATACACTGATTACGTGACTGTGCATGCACTGATCACTTGGCTGATCTTGAACTGTTCATGTGGTTGATCATGCACTGATCACGTGGTTGATCATACACTGAATACATGACTCTGCATGCACTGATCACTTGGCTGATCTTGCACTGTTCACGTAACTGTTCATGCCCTCTTTACGTGCCTGATAATGAACTGATCACGTGGCTGACCATGCACTGATCACGAAGCTGATCATACACTGATCACCTGATTGTGCATGCACTGATCACGTGGCTGAACATGCAATGATCACGTGGGAGATCATGCACTGATCACGTGTCTGATCACTCACTCTTCACTTGCCTGATCATGCACTGATCACGTGGCTGACCATGCACTGATCACGAAGCTGATCATACACTGTTCACATGACTGTGCATGCACTGATCACGTGGCTGAACATGCAATGATCACGTGGCTGATCATGCAATGATCACGAAGTTGATCATACACAGATCACGTGACTGTGCATGCACTGATCACGTGGCTGATCATGCACTGATTACGTGGCTGATCATGCGCTTATTACGTAGCTATCATGCACTGATCACATGGCTATCATGCACTGATCCCATGGCACATCAGGCACTGATGCGTGATTGATCATGCAGGGGTCACGTGGCTATCATGCACTGTTCACGTGGCTGATCATACCCTGGTCATGTGACTGATCATGCACTGATCACATGCCTGATCATGAACTGAACAAGTGCCTGATCATGCACTTACCACGTGACTGATCATGCACTCATCACATGCCTGATCATGCACTGATCATGGGGCTGATCATGCACTGATCACGAAGCTGATCATACACTGCTCACGTGACTGTGCATGCACTGATCACGTGGCTGATCATACAGTGATCACGTGGCTGATCATGCACTGATCACGTAGCTATCATGCACTGGTCACATGTCTATCATGCACTGATCCCATGGCCCATCATGCACTGATCACGTGACTGATCATGCAGGGGTCACGTGGCTGTCATGCACTGATCACGCGGCTGATCATACACTGATCTTGTGACTGATTAGGCAATGATCACATGCCTGATCAGTAACTGATCACGTGCCTTATCATGCACTTATTACGTGACTCATCATGCATTCATCACCTGCCTGATGGAGCACTGATCACGTGGCTGATCCTGCACTGATCACGAAGCTGATCATACACTGGTCACGTGACTGTGAATGCACTGATCATGTGGCTGATCATACAGTGATCACGTGGCTGATCATGCACTGATCACGTGGCTGATCATGACTGATTACATGGCTGATCATGCACTGATCACGTAGCTATCATGCACTGATAACATGGCTATCATGCACTGATCACACGGCTGATCATACACTGATCATGAGGCTGTTCATACACTCATCACGTGTCTGATCATACACTGATCACATTACTGATAATGCACTGAACACGTGCCTGATCCTGCACTGATCACGTGGCTCATCATGCACTGATCACTAAGCTGATCATACACTGATTACATGACTCTGCATGCACTGATCACTTGGCTGAACTTGCACTGTTCATGTGGCTGATCATGCACTGATCACGTGGTTGATCATACACTGATCACGTGCCTGATCCTACACTGATCACGAGACTGCACATGCACTGATCACATGGCTGATCATGCACTGATCATGAAGCTGATCATACACTGATCACGTGACTGCATGCGCTGATCACGTGGCTGATCATGCACTGATCATGAGGCTGTTCATGCACTCATCACGTGGCTGATCATGCACTGATCATGAAGCTGATCATACACTGATCACGTGACTGCATGCACTGATTACGCGGCTGATCATACACTGATCATGAGGCTGTTCATGCACTCATCACGTGTCTGATCATACACTGATCTCATTACTGGTAATGCACTGAACACGTGCCTGATCATGCACTGATCAGGTGCTTCATCATGCACTGATCAGGAAGCTGATCATACACTGAGTAGGTGACTGTGCATGCACTGATCACTTGGCAGATATTGCACTGTTCATGTGGCTGATCATGCACTGATCACGTGGCTGATCATGCACTGATCACGTGGCTGATCATGCGCTGATCACGTGCCTCATCATACACGGATCACTAGACTCCACATGCACTGATCACGTGGCTGGTCATGCACTGATCTGGAAGCTGATCATACGCTGATCACCTGTCTGTGCATGCACTGATCCCGTGGCTGAACATGGAATGATCACGTGGTTGAACATGCAATGATCACGAAGGTGATCATACACTGGTCACGTGACTGTGCATGCACTGATCACGTGGATGATCATACAGTGATCACGTGGCTGATCATGCACTGGTTACATGGCTGATCATGCACTGCTCACGTAGCTATCATGCACTGATAACATGGCTATCATGCACTGATCACGTGGCTGATCAGACACTGATCATGAGGCTGTTCATGCACTCATCATGTGTCTGATTATACACTGATCACATTACTGATAATGCACTGAACACGTGCCTGATCATGCACTGATCACGTGGCTCATCATGCACTGATCACGAAGCTGATCATACACTGATTACGTGACTGTGCATGCACTGATCACTTGGCTGATCTTGCACTGTTCATGTGGTTGATCATGCACTGATCACGTGGTTGATCATACACTGATCACGTGACTGTGCATGCACTGATCACATGGCTGATCATGCACTGATCACGTGGGAATTCATGCACTGATCACGTGGCTGATCATGCAATGATCACGTGGCTGACCATGCACTGATTACGAAGCTGATCATACACTGATCACGTGACTGTGCATGCACTGATCACGTGGCTGAACATGCAATGATCACGTGGCTGATCATGCACTGATTACGTGGCTGATCATGCGCTGATCACATAGCTATCATGCACTGTTCACATGGATATCAGGCACTGATCCATGGCTCATCATGCACTGTTATGTGATTGATCATGCAGGGGTCACGTGGCTATCATGCACTGATCACATGCCTGATCATGAACTGATCAAGTGCCTGATCATGCACTTATCACGTGACTGATCATGCACTCATCACATGCCTGATCATGCTCTGATCACGTGGCTGATCATACAGTGATCACGTGGCTGATCATGCACTGATTACGTGGCTGATCATGCACTGATCATGAAGCTGATCATACACTAATCCCGTGACTGTGCATGCACTGATCACACGGCTGATCATGCACTGATCACGTGGGTGATCATGCACTGATCACATGGCTGATCATACACTGATCACGTGCCTGATCATGCAGTGATCATGTGGTTGATCATGCAATGAAGACGAAGCTGATCATACACTGATCATGGGACCATGCATGCACTGATCACGTGGCTGATCATGCACTGATCACGTGACTGTGGATGCACTGATCACGTGGCTGAACATGAACTGATCACTAACCTGATCATACACTGATCACGTGACTGTGGATGCACTGATCACGTGGCTGATCATGCACTGATCACGTGGCTTATCATGCACTCTTTACGTTCCTGATCATGCACTGATCACGTGGCTGACCATGCACTGATCTGGAAGCTGATCATACGCTGATCACCTGTCTGTGCATGCACTGATCCCGTGGCTGAACATGGAATGATCACGTGGTTGAACATGCAATGATCACGAAGGTGATCATACACTGGTCACGTGACTGTGCATGCACTGATCACGTGGATGATCATACAGTGATCACGTGGCTGATCATGCACTGGTTACATGGCTGATCATGCACTGCTCACGTAGCTATCATGCACTGATAACATGGCTATCATGCACTGATCACGTGGCTGATCAGACACTGATCATGAGGCTGTTCATGCACTCATCATGTGTCTGATTATACACTGATCACATTACTGATAATGCACTGAACACGTGCCTGATCATGCACTGATCACGTGGCTCATCATGCACTGATCACGAAGCTGATCATACACTGATTACGTGACTGTGCATGCACTGATCACTTGGCTGATCTTGCACTGTTCATGTGGTTGATCATGCACTGATCACGTGGTTGATCATACACTGAATACATGACTCTGCATGCACTGATCACTTGGCTGATCTTGCACTGTTCACGTAACTGTTCATGCCCTCTTTACGTGCCTGATAATGAACTGATCACGTGGCTGACCATGCACTGATCACGAAGCTGATCATACACTGATCACCTGATTGTGCATGCACTGATCACGTGGCTGAACATGCAATGATCACGTGGGAGATCATGCACTGATCACGTGTCTGATCACTCACTCTTCACTTGCCTGATCATGCACTGATCACGTGGCTGACCATGCACTGATCACGAAGCTGATCATACACTGTTCACATGACTGTGCATGCACTGATCACGTGGCTGAACATGCAATGATCACGTGGCTGATCATGCAATGATCACGAAGTTGATCATACACAGATCACGTGACTGTGCATGCACTGATCACGTGGCTGATCATGCACTGATTACGTGGCTGATCATGCGCTTATTACGTAGCTATCATGCACTGATCACATGGCTATCATGCACTGATCCCATGGCACATCAGGCACTGATGCGTGATTGATCATGCAGGGGTCACGTGGCTATCATGCACTGTTCACGTGGCTGATCATACCCTGGTCATGTGACTGATCATGCACTGATCACATGCCTGATCATGAACTGAACAAGTGCCTGATCATGCACTTACCACGTGACTGATCATGCACTCATCACATGCCTGATCATGCACTGATCATGGGGCTGATCATGCACTGATCACGAAGCTGATCATACACTGCTCACGTGACTGTGCATGCACTGATCACGTGGCTGATCATACAGTGATCACGTGGCTGATCATGCACTGATCACGTAGCTATCATGCACTGGTCACATGTCTATCATGCACTGATCCCATGGCCCATCATGCACTGATCACGTGACTGATCATGCAGGGGTCACGTGGCTGTCATGCACTGATCACGCGGCTGATCATACACTGATCTTGTGACTGATTAGGCAATGATCACATGCCTGATCAGTAACTGATCACGTGCCTTATCATGCACTTATTACGTGACTCATCATGCATTCATCACCTGCCTGATCGAGCACTGATCACGTGGCTGATCCTGCACTGATCACGAAGCTGATCATACACTGGTCACGTGACTGTGAATGCACTGATCATGTGGCTGATCATACAGTGATCACGTGGCTGATCATGCACTGATCACGTGGCTGATCATGACTGATTACATGGCTGATCATGCACTGATCACGTAGCTATCATGCACTGATAACATGGCTATCATGCACTGATCACACGGCTGATCATACACTGATCATGAGGCTGTTCATGCACTCATCACGTGTCTGATCATACACTGATCACATTACTGATAATGCACTGAACACGTGCCTGATCCTGCACTGATCACGTGGCTCATCATGCACTGATCACTAAGCTGATCATACACTGATTACATGACTCTGCATGCATTGATCACTTGGCTGAACTTGCACTGTTCATGTGGCTGATCATGCACTGATCACGTGGCTGATCAGACACTGATCATGAGGCTGTTCATGCACTCATCATGTGTCTGATTATACACTGATCACATTACTGATAATGCACTGAACACGTGCCTGATCATGCACTGATCACGTGGCTCATCATGCACTGATCACGAAGCTGATCATACACTGATTACGTGACTGTGCATGCACTGATCACTTGGCTGATCTTGCACTGTTCATGTGGTTGATCATGCACTGATCACGTGGTTGATCATACACTGATCACGTGACTGTGCATGCACTGATCACATGGCTGATCATGCACTGATCACGTGGGAATTCATGCACTGATCACGTGGCTGATCATGCAATGATCACGTGGCTGACCATGCACTGATTACGAAGCTGATCATACACTGATCACGTGACTGTGCATGCACTGATCACGTGGCTGAACATGCAATGATCACGTGGCTGATCATGCACTGATTACGTGGCTGATCATGCGCTGATCACATAGCTATCATGCACTGTTCACATGGATATCAGGCACTGATCCATGGCTCATCATGCACTGTTATGTGATTGATCATGCAGGGGTCACGTGGCTATCATGCACTGATCACATGCCTGATCATGAACTGATCAAGTGCCTGATCATGCACTTATCACGTGACTGATCATGCACTCATCACATGCCTGATCATGCTCTGATCACGTGGCTGATCATACAGTGATCACGTGGCTGATCATGCACTGATTACGTGGCTGATCATGCACTGATCATGAAGCTGATCATACACTAATCCCGTGACTGTGCATGCACTGATCACACGGCTGATCATGCACTGATCACGTGGGTGATCATGCACTGATCACATGGCTGATCATACACTGATCACGTGCCTGATCATGCAGTGATCATGTGGTTGATCATGCAATGAAGACGAAGCTGATCATACACTGATCATGGGACCATGCATGCACTGATCACGTGGCTGATCATGCACTGATCACGTGACTGTGGATGCACTGATCACGTGGCTGAACATGAACTGATCACTAACCTGATCATACACTGATCACGTGACTGTGGATGCACTGATCACGTGGCTGATCATGCACTGATCACGTGGCTTATCATGCACTCTTTACGTTCCTGATCATGCACTGATCACGTGGCTGACCATGCACTGATCTGGAAGCTGATCATACGCTGATCACCTGTCTGTGCATGCACTGATCCCGTGGCTGAACATGGAATGATCACGTGGTTGAACATGCAATGATCACGAAGGTGATCATACACTGGTCACGTGACTGTGCATGCACTGATCACGTGGATGATCATACAGTGATCACGTGGCTGATCATGCACTGGTTACATGGCTGATCATGCACTGCTCACGTAGCTATCATGCACTGATAACATGGCTATCATGCACTGATCACGTGGCTGATCAGACACTGATCATGAGGCTGTTCATGCACTCATCATGTGTCTGATTATACACTGATCACATTACTGATAATGCACTGAACACGTGCCTGATCATGCACTGATCACGTGGCTCATCATGCACTGATCACGAAGCTGATCATACACTGATTACGTGACTGTGCATGCACTGATCACTTGGCTGATCTTGCACTGTTCATGTGGTTGATCATGCACTGATCACGTGGTTGATCATACACTGAATACATGACTCTGCATGCACTGATCACTTGGCTGATCTTGCACTGTTCACGTAACTGTTCATGCCCTCTTTACGTGCCTGATAATGAACTGATCACGTGGCTGACCATGCACTGATCACGAAGCTGATCATACACTGATCACCTGATTGTGCATGCACTGATCACGTGGCTGAACATGCAATGATCACGTGGGAGATCATGCACTGATCACGTGTCTGATCACTCACTCTTCACTTGCCTGATCATGCACTGATCACGTGGCTGACCATGCACTGATCACGAAGCTGATCATACACTGTTCACATGACTGTGCATGCACTGATCACGTGGCTGAACATGCAATGATCACGTGGCTGATCATGCAATGATCACGAAGTTGATCATACACAGATCACGTGACTGTGCATGCACTGATCACGTGGCTGATCATGCACTGATTACGTGGCTGATCATGCGCTTATTACGTAGCTATCATGCACTGATCACATGGCTATCATGCACTGATCCCATGGCACATCAGGCACTGATGCGTGATTGATCATGCAGGGGTCACGTGGCTATCATGCACTGTTCACGTGGCTGATCATACCCTGGTCATGTGACTGATCATGCACTGATCACATGCCTGATCATGAACTGAACAAGTGCCTGATCATGCACTTACCACGTGACTGATCATGCACTCATCACATGCCTGATCATGCACTGATCATGGGGCTGATCATGCACTGATCACGAAGCTGATCATACACTGCTCACGTGACTGTGCATGCACTGATCACGTGGCTGATCATACAGTGATCACGTGGCTGATCATGCACTGATCACGTAGCTATCATGCACTGGTCACATGTCTATCATGCACTGATCCCATGGCCCATCATGCACTGATCACGTGACTGATCATGCAGGGGTCACGTGGCTGTCATGCACTGATCACGCGGCTGATCATACACTGATCTTGTGACTGATTAGGCAATGATCACATGCCTGATCAGTAACTGATCACGTGCCTTATCATGCACTTATTACGTGACTCATCATGCATTCATCACCTGCCTGATCGAGCACTGATCACGTGGCTGATCCTGCACTGATCACGAAGCTGATCATACACTGGTCACGTGACTGTGAATGCACTGATCATGTGGCTGATCATACAGTGATCACGTGGCTGATCATGCACTGATCACGTGGCTGATCATGACTGATTACATGGCTGATCATGCACTGATCACGTAGCTATCATGCACTGATAACATGGCTATCATGCACTGATCACACGGCTGATCATACACTGATCATGAGGCTGTTCATGCACTCATCACGTGTCTGATCATACACTGATCACATTACTGATAATGCACTGAACACGTGCCTGATCCTGCACTGATCACGTGGCTCATCATGCACTGATCACTAAGCTGATCATACACTGATTACATGACTCTGCATGCATTGATCACTTGGCTGAACTTGCACTGTTCATGTGGCTGATCATGCACTGATCACGTGGCTGATCAGACACTGATCATGAGGCTGTTCATGCACTCATCATGTCTGATTATACACTGATCACATTACTGATAATGCACTGAACACGTGCCTGATCATGCACTGATCACGTGGCTCATCATGCACTGATCACGAAGCTGATCATACACTGATTACGTGACTGTGCATGCACTGATCACTTGGCTGATCTTGCACTGTTCATGTGGTTGATCATGCACTGATCACGTGGTTGATCATACACTGATCACGTGACTGTGCATGCACTGATCACATGGCTGATCATGCACTGATCACGTGGGAATTCATGCACTGATCACGTGGCTGATCATGCAATGATCACGTGGCTGACCATGCACTGATTACGAAGCTGATCATACACTGATCACGTGACTGTGCATGCACTGATCACGTGGCTGAACATGCAATGATCACGTGGCTGATCATGCACTGATTACGTGGCTGATCATGCGCTGATCACATAGCTATCATGCACTGTTCACATGGATATCAGGCACTGATCCATGGCTCATCATGCACTGTTATGTGATTGATCATGCAGGGGTCACGTGGCTATCATGCACTGATCACATGCCTGATCATGAACTGATCAAGTGCCTGATCATGCACTTATCACGTGACTGATCATGCACTCATCACATGCCTGATCATGCTCTGATCACGTGGCTGATCATACAGTGATCACGTGGCTGATCATGCACTGATTACGTGGCTGATCATGCACTGATCATGAAGCTGATCATACACTAATCCCGTGACTGTGCATGCACTGATCACACGGCTGATCATGCACTGATCACGTGGGTGATCATGCACTGATCACATGGCTGATCATACACTGATCACGTGCCTGATCATGCAGTGATCATGTGGTTGATCATGCAATGAAGACGAAGCTGATCATACACTGATCATGGGACCATGCATGCACTGATCACGTGGCTGATCATGCACTGATCACGTGACTGTGGATGCACTGATCACGTGGCTGAACATGAACTGATCACTAACCTGATCATACACTGATCACGTGACTGTGGATGCACTGATCACGTGGCTGATCATGCACTGATCACGTGGCTTATCATGCACTCTTTACGTTCCTGATCATGCACTGATCACGTGGCTGACCATGCACTGATCTGGAAGCTGATCATACGCTGATCACCTGTCTGTGCATGCACTGATCCCGTGGCTGAACATGGAATGATCACGTGGTTGAACATGCAATGATCACGAAGGTGATCATACACTGGTCACGTGACTGTGCATGCACTGATCACGTGGATGATCATACAGTGATCACGTGGCTGATCATGCACTGGTTACATGGCTGATCATGCACTGCTCACGTAGCTATCATGCACTGATAACATGGCTATCATGCACTGATCACGTGGCTGATCAGACACTGATCATGAGGCTGTTCATGCACTCATCATGTGTCTGATTATACACTGATCACATTACTGATAATGCACTGAACACGTGCCTGATCATGCACTGATCACGTGGCTCATCATGCACTGATCACGAAGCTGATCATACACTGATTACGTGACTGTGCATGCACTGATCACTTGGCTGATCTTGCACTGTTCATGTGGTTGATCATGCACTGATCACGTGGTTGATCATACACTGAATACATGACTCTGCATGCACTGATCACTTGGCTGATCTTGCACTGTTCACGTAACTGTTCATGCCCTCTTTACGTGCCTGATAATGAACTGATCACGTGGCTGACCATGCACTGATCACGAAGCTGATCATACACTGATCACCTGATTGTGCATGCACTGATCACGTGGCTGAACATGCAATGATCACGTGGGAGATCATGCACTGATCACGTGTCTGATCACTCACTCTTCACTTGCCTGATCATGCACTGATCACGTGGCTGACCATGCACTGATCACGAAGCTGATCATACACTGTTCACATGACTGTGCATGCACTGATCACGTGGCTGAACATGCAATGATCACGTGGCTGATCATGCAATGATCACGAAGTTGATCATACACAGATCACGTGACTGTGCATGCACTGATCACGTGGCTGATCATGCACTGATTACGTGGCTGATCATGCGCTTATTACGTAGCTATCATGCACTGATCACATGGCTATCATGCACTGATCCCATGGCACATCAGGCACTGATGCGTGATTGATCATGCAGGGGTCACGTGGCTATCATGCACTGTTCACGTGGCTGATCATACCCTGGTCATGTGACTGATCATGCACTGATCACATGCCTGATCATGAACTGAACAAGTGCCTGATCATGCACTTACCACGTGACTGATCATGCACTCATCACATGCCTGATCATGCACTGATCATGGGGCTGATCATGCACTGATCACGAAGCTGATCATACACTGCTCACGTGACTGTGCATGCACTGATCACGTGGCTGATCATACAGTGATCACGTGGCTGATCATGCACTGATCACGTAGCTATCATGCACTGGTCACATGTCTATCATGCACTGATCCCATGGCCCATCATGCACTGATCACGTGACTGATCATGCAGGGGTCACGTGGCTGTCATGCACTGATCACGCGGCTGATCATACACTGATCTTGTGACTGATTAGGCAATGATCACATGCCTGATCGTAACTGATCACGTGCCTTATCATGCACTTATTACGTGACTCATCATGCATTCATCACCTGCCTGATCGAGCACTGATCACGTGGCTGATCCTGCACTGATCACGAAGCTGATCATACACTGGTCACGTGACTGTGAATGCACTGATCATGTGGCTGATCATACAGTGATCACGTGGCTGATCATGCACTGATCACGTGGCTGATCATGACTGATTACATGGCTGATCATGCACTGATCACGTAGCTATCATGCACTGATAACATGGCTATCATGCACTGATCACACGGCTGATCATACACTGATCATGAGGCTGTTCATGCACTCATCACGTGTCTGATCATACACTGATCACATTACTGATAATGCACTGAACACGTGCCTGATCCTGCACTGATCACGTGGCTCATCATGCACTGATCACTAAGCTGATCATACACTGATTACATGACTCTGCATGCACTGATCACTTGGCTGAACTTGCACTGTTCATGTGGCTGATCATGCACTGATCACGTGGTTGATCATACACTGATCACGTGCCTGATCCTACACTGATCACGAGACTGCACATGCACTGATCACATGGCTGATCATGCACTGATCATGAGGCTGTTCATGCACTCATCACGTGGCTGATCATGCACTGATCATGAAGCTGATCATACACTGATCACGTGACTGCATGCACTGATTACGCGGCTGATCATACACTGATCATGAGGCTGTTCATGCACTCATCACGTGTCTGATCATACACTGATCTCATTACTGGTAATGCACTGAACACGTGCCTGATCATGCACTGATCACGTGCTTCATCATGCACTGATCAGGAAGCTGATCATACACTGAGTAGGTGACTGTGCATGCACTGATCACTTGGCAGATATTGCACTGTTCATGTGGCTGATCATGCACTGATCACGTGGCTGATCATGCACTGATCACGTGGCTGATCATGCGCTGATCACGTGCCTCATCATACACGGATCACTAGACTCCACATGCACTGATCACGTGGCTGGTCATGCACTGATCTGGAAGCTGATCATACGCTGATCACCTGTCTGTGCATGCACTGATCCCGTGGCTGAACATGGAATGATCACGTGGTTGAACATGCAATGATCACGAAGGTGATCATACACTGGTCACGTGACTGTGCATGCACTGATCACGTGGATGATCATACAGTGATCACGTGGCTGATCATGCACTGGTTACATGGCTGATCATGCACTGCTCACGTAGCTATCATGCACTGATAACATGGCTATCATGCACTGATCACGTGGCTGATCAGACACTGATCATGAGGCTGTTCATGCACTCATCATGTGTCTGATTATACACTGATCACATTACTGATAATGCACTGAACACGTGCCTGATCATGCACTGATCACGTGGCTCATCATGCACTGATCACGAAGCTGATCATACACTGATTACGTGACTGTGCATGCACTGATCACTTGGCTGATCTTGCACTGTTCATGTGGTTGATCATGCACTGATCACGTGGTTGATCATACACTGATCACGTGACTGTGCATGCACTGATCACATGGCTGATCATGCACTGATCACGTGGGAATTCATGCACTGATCACGAGGCTGATCATGCACTCTTCACTTGCCTGATCATGCAATGATCACGTGGCTGACCATGCACTGATTACGAAGCTGATCATACACTGATCACGTGACTGTGCATGCACTGATCACGTGGCTGAACATGCAATGATCACGTGGCTGATCATGCACTGATTACGTGGCTGATCATGCGCTGATCACATAGCTATCATGCACTGTTCACATGGATATCAGGCACTGATCCATGGCTCATCATGCACTGTTATGTGATTGATCATGCAGGGGTCACGTGGCTATCATGCACTGATCACATGCCTGATCATGAACTGATCAAGTGCCTGATCATGCACTTATCACGTGACTGATCATGCACTCATCACATGCCTGATCATGCTCTGATCACGTGGCTGATCATACAGTGATCACGTGGCTGATCATGCACTGATTACGTGGCTGATCATGCACTGATCATGAAGCTGATCATACACTAATCCCGTGACTGTGCATGCACTGATCACACGGCTGATCATGCACTGATCACGTGGGTGATCATGCACTGATCACATGGCTGATCATACACTGATCACGTGCCTGATCATGCAGTGATCATGTGGTTGATCATGCAATGAAGACGAAGCTGATCATACACTGATCATGGGACCATGCATGCACTGATCACGTGGCTGATCATGCACTGATCACGTGACTGTGGATGCACTGATCACGTGGCTGAACATGAACTGATCACTAACCTGATCATACACTGATCACGTGACTGTGGATGCACTGATCACGTGGCTGATCATGCACTGATCACGTGGCTTATCATGCACTCTTTACGTTCCTGATCATGCACTGATCACGTGGCTGACCATGCACTGATCTGGAAGCTGATCATACGCTGATCACCTGTCTGTGCATGCACTGATCCCGTGGCTGAACATGGAATGATCACGTGGTTGAACATGCAATGATCACGAAGGTGATCATACACTGGTCACGTGACTGTGCATGCACTGATCACGTGGATGATCATACAGTGATCACGTGGCTGATCATGCACTGGTTACATGGCTGATCATGCACTGCTCACGTAGCTATCATGCACTGATAACATAGCTATCATGCACTGATCACGTGGCTGATCAGACACTGATCATGAGGCTGTTCATGCACTCATCATGTGTCTGATTATACACTGATCACATTACTGATAATGCACTGAACACGTGCCTGATCATGCACTGATCACGTGGCTCATCATGCACTGATCACGAAGCTGATCATACACTGATTACGTGACTGTGCATGCACTGATCACTTGGCTGATCTTGCACTGTTCATGTGGTTGATCATGCACTGATCACGTGGTTGATCATACACTGAATACATGACTCTGCATGCACTGATCACTTGGTTGATCTTGCACTGTTCACGTAACTGTTCATGCCCTCTTTACGTGCCTGATAATGAACTGATCACGTGGCTGACCATGCACTGATCACGAAGCTGATCATACACTGATCACCTGATTGTGCATGCACTGATCACGTGGCTGAACATGCAATGATCACGTGGGAGATCATGCACTGATCACGTGTCTGATCACTCACTCTTCACTTGCCTGATCATGCACTGATCACGTGGCTGACCATGCACTGATCACGAAGCTGATCATACACTGTTCACATGACTGTGCATGCACTGATCACGTGGCTGAACATGCAATGATCACGTGGCTGATCATGCAATGATCACGAAGTTGATCATACACAGATCACGTGACTGTGCATGCACTGATCACGTGGCTGATCATGCACTGATTATGTGGCTGATCATGCGCTTATTACGTAGCTATCATGCACTGATCACATGGCTATCATGCACTGATCCCATGGCACATCAGGCACTGATGCGTGATTGATCATGCAGGGGTCACGTGGCTATCATGCACTGTTCACGTGGCTGATCATACCCTGGTCATGTGACTGATCATGCACTGATCACATGCCTGATCATGAACTGAACAAGTGCCTGATCATGCACTTACCACGTGACTGATCATGCACTCATCACATGCCTGATCATGCACTGATCATGGGGCTGATCATGCACTGATCACGAAGCTGATCATACACTGCTCACGTGACTGTGCATGCACTGATCACGTGGCTGATCATACAGTGATCACGTGGCTGATCATGCACTGATCACGTAGCTATCATGCACTGGTCACATGTCTATCATGCACTGATCCCATGGCCCATCATGCACTGATCACGTGACTGATCATGCAGGGGTCACGTGGCTGTCATGCACTGATCACGCGGCTGATCATACACTGATCTTGTGACTGATTAGGCAATGATCACATGCCTGATCAGTAACTGATCACGTGCCTTATCATGCACTTATTACGTGACTCATCATGCATTCATCACCTGCCTGATCGAGCACTGATCACGTGGCTGATCCTGCACTGATCACGAAGCTGATCATACACTGGTCACGTGACTGTGAATGCACTGATCATGTGGCTGATCATACAGTGATCACGTGGCTGATCATGCACTGATCACGTGGCTGATCATGACTGATTACATGGCTGATCATGCACTGATCACGTAGCTATCATGCACTGATAACATGGCTATCATGCACTGATCACACGGCTGATCATACACTGATCATGAGGCTGTTCATGCACTCATCACGTGTCTGATCATACACTGATCACATTACTGATAATGCACTGAACACGTGCCTGATCCTGCACTGATCACGTGGCTCATCATGCACTGATCACGAAGCTGATCATACACTGATTACATGACTCTGCATGCACTGATCACTTGGCTGATCTTGCACTGTTCATGTGGCTGATCATGCACTGATCACGTGGTTGATCATACACTGATCACGTGCCTGATCCTACACTGATCACGAGACTGCACATGCACTGATCACATGGCTGATCATGCACTGATCATGAAGCTGATCATACACTGATCACGTGACTGCATGCACTGATCACGTGGCTGATCATGCACTGATCATGAGGCTGTTCATGCACTCATCACGTGGCTGATCATGCACTGATCATGAAGCTGATCATACACTGATCACGTGACTGCATGCACTGATTACGCGGCTGATCATACACTGATCATGAGGCTGTTCATGCACTCATCACGTGTCTGATCATACACTGATCTCATTACTGGTAATGCACTGAACACGTGCCTGATCATGCACTGATCACGTGCTTCATCATGCACTGATCAGGAAGCTGATCATACACTGAGTAGGTGACTGTGCATGCACTGATCACTTGGCAGATATTGCACTGTTCATGTGGCTGATCATGCACTGATCACGTGGCTGATCATGCACTGATCACGTGGCTGATCATGCGCTGATCACGTGCCTCATCATACACGGATCACTAGACTCCACATGCACTGATCACGTGGCTGGTCATGCACTGAACACGTGGCTGATCATGCACTGATCATGAAGCTGATCATACACTGATCACGTGACTGTGCATGCAATGATCTCGTGGCTGATCATGCACTGATCACGTGGCTGATCATGCACTGATCCCGAAGCTGATCATACACTGGTCACGTGACTGTGCATGCACTGATCACGTGGCTGATCATACAGTAATCACGTGGTGATCATGCACTGACTACATGGCTGATCATGCAGTGATCACGTAGCTATCATGCACTTTTAACATGGCTATCATGCACTGATCACACGGCTGATCGTACACTGATCATGAGGCTGTTTATGCACTCATCACGTGTCTGATCATACACTGATATAATTACTGATAATGCACTGAACACGTGCCTGATCATGCACTGATCACGTGGCTCATCATGCACTGATCACAAAGCTAATCATACACTGATTACGTGACTGTGCATGCACTGATCACTTGGCTGATCTTGCACTGTTCATGTGGCTGATCATTCACTGATCACGTGGTTGATCATACACTGATCACATGGCTGATCATGAACTAATCACGAAGCTGATCATACACTGATCACATGACTGTGCATGCACTGATCACGTGGCTGATCATGCACTGATCACTTGGCTGATCATGCACTGATCACGTTCCTGATCATACACTGATCACGAGACTGCACATGCACTGATCACCTGGCTGATCATTCACTCTTCACTTGCCTGATCATGCACTGATCCCGTGGCTGACCATGCACTGATCACGAAGCTGATCATTCACTGATCACGTGACTGTGCATGCACTGATCATGTGGCTGAACAGGCAATGATCACGTGGCTGATCGTGCACTGATTACGTGGCTCATCATGCACTGATCACGTGGCTGATCATGCACTGATCACGTGGGAGATCATGCACTGATCAAGTGGCTGATCATGCACTCTTCACGTGCCTGATCATGCAGTGATCACGTGGCTGACCATGCCCTGTTCACGAAGCTGATCATACACTGATCACCTGTCTGTGCATGCACTGAACCCGTGGCTGAAATTGCTATGATCACGTGGCTGATCATGCACTGATCACTTGGCTGATCATACAGTGATCACGTGGCTGATCATGTACTGGTTACATGGCTGATCATGCACTGATCACGTAGCTATAATGCACTGATAACATGGCTATCATGCACTGATCTCGTGGCTGATCAGACACTGATCATGAGGCTGTTTATGCACTCATCATGTGTCTGACTATACACTGATCACATTACTGATAATGCACTGAACACGTGCTGATCATGCACTGATCACGTGGCTGATCCTGCACTGATCACGAAGCTGATCATACACTGGTCAGGTGACTCTGCATGCACTGATCATGTGGCTGATCATACAGTGATCACGTGGCTGATCATGCACTGATCACGTGGCTGATCATGCACTGATTACATGGCTGATCATGCACTGATCACGTAGCTATCATGCACTGATAACATGGCTATCATGCACTGATCACACGGCTGATCATACACTGATCATGAGGCTGTTCATGCACTCATCACGTGTCTGATCATACACTGATCACATTACTGATAATGCAATGAACACGTGCCTGATCCTGCACTGATCACGTGGCTCATCATGCACTGATCACGAAGCTGATCATACACTGATTACATGACTCTGCATGCACTGATCACTTGGCTGATCTTGCACTGTTCATGTGGCTGATCATGCACTGATCACATGGTTGATCATACACTGATCACGTGCCTGATCCTACACTGATCACGAGACTGCACATGCACTGATCACGTGGCTGATCATGCACTGATCATGAAGCTGATCATACACTGATCACGTGACTGCATGCACTGATCACGTGGCTGATCATGCACTGATCATGAGGCTGTTCATGCACTCATCACGTGGCTGATCATGCACTGATCATGAAGCTGATCATACACTGATCACGTGACTGCATGCACTGATCACGCGGCTGATCATACACTGATCATGAGGCTGTTCATGCACTCATCACGTGTCTGATCATACACTGATCTCATTACTGGTAATGCACTGAACACGTGCCTGATCATGCACTGATCACGTGCTTCATCATGCACTGATCAGGAAGCTGATCATACACTGAGTAGGTGACTGTGCATGCACTGATCACTTGGCAGATATTGCACTGTTCATATGGCTGATCATGCACTGATCACGTGCTGATCATGCACTGATCACGTGGCTGATCATGCGCTGATCACGTGCCTGATCATACACGGATCACTGACTCCACATGCACTGATCACGTGGCTGGTCATGCACTGAACACGTGGCTGATCATGCACTGATCATGAAGCTGATCATACACTGATCACGTGACTGTGCATGCACTGATCCCGTGGCTGAACATGCACTGGTCACGTGGCTGATCATGCACTGATCACGAAGCTGATCATACACTGGTCACGTGACTGTGCATGCACTGATCACGTGGCTGATCATACAGTAATCACGTGGGTGATCATGCACTGACTACATGGCTGATCATGCAGTGATCACGTAGCTATCATGCACTATTAACATGGCTATCATGCACTGATCACACGGCTGATCGTACACTGATCATGAGGCTGTTTATGCACTCATCACGTGTCTGATCATACACTGATATAATTACTGATAATGCACTGAACACGTGCCTGATCATGCACTGATCACGTGGCTCATCATGCACTGATCACGAAGCTAATCATACACTGATTACGTGACTGTGCATGCACTGATCACTTGGCTGATCTTGCACTGTTCATGTGGCTGATCATGCACTGATCACGTGCTGATCATGCACTGATCACGTGGCTGATCATGCGCTGATCACGTGCCTGATCATACACGGATCACTAGACTCCACATGCACTGATCACGTGGCTGGTCATGCACTGATCATGAAGCTGATCATACACTGATCACGTGACTGTGCATGCACTGATCCCGTGGCTGAACATGCACTGGTCACGTGGCTGATCATGCACTGATCACGAAGCTGATCATACACTGATCACGTGACTGTCATGCACTGATCACGTGGCTGATCATACAGTAATCACGTGGGTGATCATGCACTGACTACATGGCTGATCATGCAGTGATCACGTAGCTATCATGCACTATTAACATGGCTATCATGCACTGATCACACGGCTGATCGTACACTGATCATGAGGCTGTTTATGCACTCATCACGTGTCTGATCATACACTGATATAATTACTGATAATGCACTGATCACGTGCCTGATCATGCACTGATCACGTGGCTCATCATGCACTGATCACGAAGCTAATCATACACTGATTACGTGACTGTGCATGCACTGATCACTTGGCTGATCTTGCACTGTTCATGTGGCTGATCATGCACTGATCACGTGGTTGATCATACACTGATCACATGGCTAATCATGAACTAATCACGAAGCTGATCATACACTGATCACATGACTGTGCATGCACTGATCACGTGGCTGATCATGCACTGATCACTTGGCTGATCATGCACTGATCACGTTCCTGATCATACACTGATCACGAGACTGCACATGCAGTGATCACCTGGCTGATCATTCACTCTTCACTTGCCTGATCATGCACTGATCACGTGGCTGACCATGCACTGATCACGAAGCTGATCATTCACTGATCACGTGACTGTGCATGCACTGATCATGTGGCTGAACAGGCAATGATCACGTGGCTGATCGTGCACTGATTACGTGGCTCATCATGCACTGATCACGTGGCTGATCATGCACTGATCACGTGGGAGATCATGCACTGATCAAGTGGCTGATCATGCACTCTTCACGTGCCTGTTCATGCAGTGATCACGTGGCTGACCATGCACTGTTCACGAAGCTGATCATACACTGATCACCTGTCTGTGCATGCACTGAACCCGTGGCTGAAATTGCTATGATCACGTGGCTGATCATGCACTGATCACGAAGCTGATCATACAATGGACACGTGACTGTACATGCACTGATCACTTGGCTGATCATACAGTGATCACGTGGCTGATCATGTACTGGTTACATGGCTGATCATGCACTGATCACGTAGCTATAATGCACTGATAACATGGCTATCATGCACTGATCTCGTGGCTGATCAGACACTGATCATGAGGCTGTTTATGCACTCATCATGTGTCTGACTATACACTGATCACATTACTGATAATGCACTGAACACGTGCTGATAATGCACTGATCACGTGGCTCATCATGCACTGATCACGAAGCTGATCATACACTGATTACGTGACTGTGCATGCACTGATTACTTGGCTGATCTTGCACTGTTCATGTGGTTGATCATGCACTGATCACGTGGTTGATCATACACTGATCACGTGGCTGATCATGAACTAATCACGAGGCTGATCATACACTGATCACGTGCCTGATCCTACACTGATCACGAGACTGCACATGCACTGATCACGTGGCTGATCATGCACTGATCATGAAGCTGATCATACACTGATCACGTGACTGCATGCACTGATCACGTGGCTGATCATGCACTGATCATGAGGCTGTTCATGCACTCATCACGTGGCTGATCATGCACTGATCATGAAGCTGATCATACACTGATCACGTGACTGCATGCACTGATCACGCGGCTGATCATACACTGATCATGAGGCTGTTCATGCACTCATCACGTGTCTGATCATACACTGATCTCATTACTGGTAATGCACTGAACACGTGCCTGATCATGCACTGATCACGTGCTTCATCATGCACTGATCAGGAAGCTGATCATACACTGAGTAGGTGACTGTGCATGCACTGATCCCGTGGCTGAACATGCAATGGTCACGTGGCTGATCATGCACTGAACACGAAGCTGATAATACACTGGTCACGTGACTGTGCATGCACTGATTACCTGGCTGATCATTCACTCTTCACTTGCCTGATCATGCACTGATAACGTGGCTGATCATGCACTGATCACGAGCTGATCATACACTGCTCATGTGACTGTGCATGCACTGATCACGTGGCTGATCATACAGTGATCACGTGGCTGATCATGCACTGATCACGTAGCTATCATGCACTGGTCACATGGCTATCATGCACTGATCCCATGGCCCATCATGCACTGATCACGTGACTGATCATGCAGGGGTCACCTGGCTGTCATGCACTGATCACGCGGCTGATCATACACTGATCTTGTGACTGATTAGGCAATGATCACATGCCTTATCAGTAACTGATCACGTGCCTTATCATGCACTTATTACGTGACTCATCATGCACTCATCACCTGCCTGATCGAGCACTGATCACGTGGCTGATCCTGCACTAATCACGAAGCTGATCATACACTGGTCAGGTGACTGTGCATGCACTGATCATGTGGCTGATCATACAGTGATCACATGGCTGATCATGCACTGATCACGTGGCTGATCATTCACTGATTACATGGCTGATCATGCACTGATCACGTAGCTATCATGCACTGATAACATGGCTATCATGCACTGATCACACGGCTGATCATGCACTGATCACGTGGCTGATCATGCGCTGATCACGTGCCTGATCATACACGGATCACTAGACTCCACATGCACTGATCACGTGGCTGGTCATGCACTGAACACGTGGCTGATCATGCACTGATCATGAAGCTGATCATACACTGATCACGTGACTGTGCATGCACTGATCCCGTGGCTGAACATGCACTGGTCACGTGGCTGATCATGCACTGATCACGAAGCTGATCATACACTGGTCACGTGACTGTGCATGCACTGATCACGTGGCTGATCATACAGTAATCACGTGGGTGATCATGCACTGACTACATGGCTGATCATGCAGTGATCACGTAGCTATCATGCACTATTAACATGGCTATCATGCACTGATCACACGGCTGATCGTACACTGATCATGAGGCTGTTTATGCACTCATCACGTGTCTGATCATACACTGATATAATTACTGATAATGCACTGAACACGTGCCTGATCATGCACTGATCACGTGGCTCATCATGCACTGATCACGAAGCTAATCATACACTGATTACGTGACTGTGCATGCACTGATCACTTGGCTGATCTTGCACTGTTCATGTGGCTGATCATGCACTGATCACGTGGTTGATCATACACTGATCACATGGCTAATCATGAACTAATCACGAAGCTGATCATACACTGATCACATGACTGTGCATGCACTGATCACGTGGCTGATCATGCACTGATCACTTGGCTGATCATGCACTGATCACGTTCCTGATCATACACTGATCACGAGACTGCACATGCAGTGATCACCTGGCTGATCATTCACTCTTCACTTGCCTGATCATGCACTGATCACGTGGCTGACCATGCACTGATCACGAAGCTGATCATTCACTGATCACGTGACTGTGCATGCACTGATCATGTGGCTGAACAGGCAATGATCACGTGGCTGATCGTGCACTGATTACGTGGCTCATCATGCACTGATCACGTGGCTGATCATGCACTGATCACGTGGGAGATCATGCACTGATCAAGTGGCTGATCATGCACTCTTCACGTGCCTGTTCATGCAGTGATCACGTGGCTGACCATGCACTGTTCACGAAGCTGATCATACACTGATCACCTGTCTGTGCATGCACTGAACCCGTGGCTGAAATTGCTATGATCACGTGGCTGATCATGCACTGATCACGAAGCTGATCATACAATGGACACGTGACTGTACATGCACTGATCACTTGGCTGATCATACAGTGATCACGTGGCTGATCATGTACTGGTTACATGGCTGATCATGCACTGATCACGTAGCTATAATGCACTGATAACATGGCTATCATGCACTGATCTCGTGGCTGATCAGACACTGATCATGAGGCTGTTTATGCACTCATCATGTGTCTGACTATACACTGATCACATTACTGATAATGCACTGAACACGTGCTGATCATGCACTGATCACGTGGCTCATCATGCACTGATCACGAAGCTGATCATACACTGATTACGTGACTGTGCATGCACTGATTACTTGGCTGATCTTGCACTGTTCATGTGGTTGATCATGCACTGATCACGTGGTTGATCATACACTGATCACGTGGCTGATCATGAACTAATCACGAAGCTGATCATACACTGATCACGTGCCTGATCCTACACTGATCACGAGACTGCACATGCACTGATCACGTGGCTGATCATGCACTGATCATGAAGCTGATCATACACTGATCACGTGACTGCATGCACTGATCACGTGGCTGATCATGCACTGATCATGAGGCTGTTCATGCACTCATCACGTGGCTGATCATGCACTGATCATGAAGCTGATCATACACTGATCACGTGACTGCATGCACTGATCACGCGGCTGATCATACACTGATCATGAGGCTGTTCATGCACTCATCACGTGTCTGATCATACACTGATCTCATTACTGGTAATGCACTGAACACGTGCCTGATCATGCACTGATCACGTGCTTCATCATGCACTGATCAGGAAGCTGATCATACACTGAGTAGGTGACTGTGCATGCACTGATCCCGTGGCTGAACATGCAATGGTCACGTGGCTGATCATGCACTGAACACGAAGCTGATAATACACTGGTCACGTGACTGTGCATGCACTGATTACCTGGCTGATCATTCACTCTTCACTTGCCTGATCATGCACTGATAACGTGGCTGATCATGCACTGATCACGAAGCTGATCATACACTGCTCATGTGACTGTGCATGCACTGATCACGTGGCTGATCATACAGTGATCACGTGGCTGATCATGCACTGATCACGTAGCTATCATGCACTGGTCACATGGCTATCATGCACTGATCCCATGGCCCATCATGCACTGATCACGTGACTGATCATGCAGGGGTCACCTGGCTGTCATGCACTGATCACGCGGCTGATCATACACTGATCTTGTGACTGATTAGGCAATGATCACATGCCTGATCAGTAACTGATCACGTGCCTTATCATGCACTTATTACGTGACTCATCATGCACTCATCACCTGCCTGATCGAGCACTGATCACGTGGCTGATCCTGCACTAATCACGAAGCTGATCATACACTGGTCAGGTGACTGTGCATGCACTGATCATGTGGCTGATCATACAGTGATCACGTGGCTGATCATGCAATGATCACGTGGCTGATCATTCACTGATTACATGGCTGATCATGCACTGATCACGTAGCTATCATGCACTGATAACATGGCTATCATGCACTGATCACACGGCTGATCATACACTGATCATGAGGCTGTTCATGCACTCATCACGTGTCTGATCATACACTGATCACATTACTGATAATGCACTGAACACGTGCCTGATCCTGCACTGATCACGTGGCTCATCATGCACTGATCACGAAGCTGATCATACACTGATTACATGACTCTGCATGCACTGATCACTTGGCTGATCTTGCACTGTTCATGTGGCTGATCATGCACTGATCACGTGGTTGATCATACACTGATCACGTGCCTGATCCTACACTGATCAGGAGACTGCACATGCACTGATCACGTGGCTGATCATGCACTGATCATGAAGCTGATCATACACTGATCACGTGACTGCATGCACTGATCACGTGGCTGATCATGCACTGATCATGAGGCTGTTCATGCACTCATCACGTGGCTGATCATGCACTGATCATGAAGCTGATCATACACTGATCACGTGACTGCATGCACTGATCACGCGGCTGATCATACACTGATCATGAGGCTGTTCATGCACTCATCACGTGTCTGATCATACACTGATCTCATTACTGGTAATGCACTGAACACGTGCCTGATCATGCACTGATCACGTGCTTCATCATGCACTGATCAGGAAGCTGATCATACACTGAGTAGGTGACTGTGCATGCACTGATCACTTGGCAGATATTGCACTGTTCATGTGGCTGATCATGCACTGATCACGTGCTGATCATGCACTGATCACGTGGCTGATCATGCGCTGATCACGTGCCTGATCATACACGGATCACTAGACTCCACATGCACTGATCACGTGGCTGGTCATGCACTGAACACGTGGCTGATCATGCACTGATCATGAAGCTGATCATACACTGATCACGTGACTGTGCATGCACTGATCCCGTGGCTGAACATGCACTGGTCACGTGGCTGATCATGCACTGATCACGAAGCTGATCATACACTGGTCACGTGACTGTGCATGCACTGATCACGTGGCTGATCATACAGTAATCACGTGGGTGATCATGCACTGACTACATGGCTGATCATGCAGTGATCACGTAGCTATCATGCACTATTAACATGGCTATCATGCACTGATCACACGGCTGATCGTACACTGATCATGAGGCTGTTTATGCACTCATCACGTGTCTGATCATACACTGATATAATTACTGATAATGCACTGAACACGTGCCTGATCATGCACTGATCACGTGGCTCATCATGCACTGATCACGAAGCTAATCATACACTGATTACGTGACTGTGCATGCACTGATCACTTGGCTGATCTTGCACTGTTCATGTGGCTGATCATGCACTGATCACGTGTTGATCATGCACTGATCACGTGGCTGATCATGCGCTGATCACGTGCCTGATCATACACGGATCACTAGACTCCACATGCACTGATCACGTGGCTGGTCATGCACTGAACACGTGGCTGATCATGCACTGATCATGAAGCTGATCATACACTGATCACGTGACTGTGCATGCACTGATCCCGTGGCTGAACATGCACTGGTCACGTGGCTGATCATGCACTGATCACGAAGCTGATCATACACTGGTCACGTGACTGTGCATGCACTGATCACGTGGCTGATCATACAGTAATCACGTGGGTGATCATGCACTGACTACATGGCTGATCATGCAGTGATCACGTAGCTATCATGCACTATTAACATGGCTATCATGCACTGATCACACGGCTGATCGTACACTGATCATGAGGCTGTTTATGCACTCATCACGTGTCTGATCATACACTGATATAATTACTGATAATGCACTGAACACGTGCCTGATCATGCACTGATCACGTGGCTCATCATGCACTGATCACGAAGCTAATCATACACTGATTACGTGACTGTGCATGCACTGATCACTTGGCTGATCTTGCACTGTTCATGTGGCTGATCATGCACTGATCACGTGGTTGATCATACACTGATCACATGGCTAATCATGAACTAATCACGAAGCTGATCATACACTGATCACATGACTGTGCATGCACTGATCACGTGGCTGATCATGCACTGATCACTTGGCTGATCATGCACTGATCACGTTCCTGATCATACACTGATCACGAGACTGCACATGCAGTGATCACCTGGCTGATCATTCACTCTTCACTTGCCTGATCATGCACTGATCACGTGGCTGACCATGCACTGATCACGAAGCTGATCATTCACTGATCACGTGACTGTGCATGCACTGATCATGTGGCTGAACAGGCAATGATCACGTGGCTGATCGTGCACTGATTACGTGGCTCATCATGCACTGATCACGTGGCTGATCATGCACTGATCACGTGGGAGATCATGCACTGATCAAGTGGCTGATCATACACTCTTCACGTGCCTGTTCATGCAGTGATCACGTGGCTGACCATGCACTGTTCACGAAGCTGATCATACACTGATCACCTGTCTGTGCATGCACTGAACCCGTGGCTGAAATTGCTATGATCACGTGGCTGATCATGCACTGATCACGAAGCTGATCATACAATGGACACGTGACTGTACATGCACTGATCACTTGGCTGATCATACAGTGATCACGTGGCTGATCATGTACTGGTTACATGGCTGATCATGCACTGATCACGTAGCTATAATGCACTGATAACATGGCTATCATGCACTGATCTCGTGGCTGATCAGACACTGATCATGAGGCTGTTTATGCACTCATCATGTGTCTGACTATACACTGATCACATTACTGATAATGCACTGAACACGTGCTGATCATGCACTGATCACGTGGCTCATCATGCACTGATCACGAAGCTGATCATACACTGATTACGTGACTGTGCATGCACTGATTACTTGGCTGATCTTGCACTGTTCATGTGGTTGATCATGCACTGATCACGTGGTTGATCATACACTGATCACGTGGCTGATCATGAACTAATCACGAAGCTGATCATACACTGATCACGTGCCTGATCCTACACTGATCACGAGACTGCACATGCACTGATCACGTGGCTGATCATGCACTGATCATGAAGCTGATCATACACTGATCACGTGACTGCATGCACTGATCACGTGGCTGATCATGCACTGATCATGAGGCTGTTCATGCACTCATCACGTGGCTGATCATGCACTGATCATGAAGCTGATCATACACTGATCACGTGACTGCATGCACTGATCACGCGGCTGATCATACACTGATCATGAGGCTGTTCATGCACTCATCACGTGTCTGATCATACACTGATCTCATTACTGGTAATGCACTGAACACGTGCCTGATCATGCACTGATCACGTGCTTCATCATGCACTGATCAGGAAGCTGATCATACACTGAGTAGGTGACTGTGCATGCACTGATCCCGTGGCTGAACATGCAATGGTCACGTGGCTGATCATGCACTGAACACGAAGCTGATAATACACTGGTCACGTGACTGTGCATGCACTGATTACCTGGCTGATCATTCACTCTTCACTTGCCTGATCATGCACTGATAACGTGGCTGATCATGCACTGATCACGAAGCTGATCATACACTGCTCATGTGACTGTGCATGCACTGATCACGTGGCTGATCATACAGTGATCACGTGGCTGATCATGCACTGATCACGTAGCTATCATGCACTGGTCACATGGCTATCATGCACTGATCCCATGGCCCATCATGCACTGATCACGTGACTGATCATGCAGGGGTCACCTGGCTGTCATGCACTGATCACGCGGCTGATCATACACTGATCTTGTGACTGATTAGGCAATGATCACATGCCTGATCAGTAACTGATCACGTGCCTTATCATGCACTTATTACGTGACTCATCATGCACTCATCACCTGCCTGATCGAGCACTGATCACGTGGCTGATCCTGCACTAATCACGAAGCTGATCATACACTGGTCAGGTGACTGTGCATGCACTGATCATGTGGCTGATCATACAGTGATCACGTGGCTGATCATGCAATGATCACGTGGCTGATCATTCACTGATTACATGGCTGATCATGCACTGATCACGTAGCTATCATGCACTGATAACATGGCTATCATGCACTGATCACACGGCTGATCATACACTGATCATGAGGCTGTTCATGCACTCATCACGTGTCTGATCATACACTGATCACATTACTGATAATGCACTGAACACGTGCCTGATCCTGCACTGATCACGTGGCTCATCATGCACTGATCACGAAGCTGATCATACACTGATTACATGACTCTGCATGCACTGATCACTTGGCTGATCTTGCACTGTTCATGTGGCTGATCATGCACTGATCACGTGGTTGATCATACACTGATCACGTGCCTGATCCTACACTGATCAGGAGACTGCACATGCACTGATCACGTGGCTGATCATGCACTGATCATGAAGCTGATCATACACTGATCACGTGACTGCATGCACTGATCACGTGGCTGATCATGCACTGATCATGAGGCTGTTCATGCACTCATCACGTGGCTGATCATGCACTGATCATGAAGCTGATCATACACTGATCACGTGACTGCATGCACTGATCACGCGGCTGATCATACACTGATCATGAGGCTGTTCATGCACTCATCACGTGTCTGATCATACACTGATCTCATTACTGGTAATGCACTGAACACGTGCCTGATCATGCACTGATCACGTGCTTCATCATGCACTGATCAGGAAGCTGATCATACACTGAGTAGGTGACTGTGCATGCACTGATCACTTGGCAGATATTGCACTGTTCATGTGGCTGATCATGCACTGATCACGTGCTGATCATGCACTGATCACGTGGCTGATCATGCGCTGATCACGTGCCTGATCATACACGGATCACTAGACTCCACATGCACTGATCACGTGGCTGGTCATGCACTGAACACGTGGCTGATCATGCACTGATCATGAAGCTGATCATACACTGATCACGTGACTGTGCATGCACTGATCCCGTGGCTGAACATGCACTGGTCACGTGGCTGATCATGCACTGATCACGAAGCTGATCATACACTGGTCACGTGACTGTGCATGCACTGATCACGTGGCTGATCATACAGTAATCACGTGGGTGATCATGCACTGACTACATGGCTGATCATGCAGTGATCACGTAGCTATCATGCACTATTAACATGGCTATCATGCACTGATCACACGGCTGATCGTACACTGATCATGAGGCTGTTTATGCACTCATCACGTGTCTGATCATACACTGATATAATTACTGATAATGCACTGAACACGTGCCTGATCATGCACTGATCACGTGGCTCATCATGCACTGATCACGAAGCTAATCATACACTGATTACGTGACTGTGCATGCACTGATCACTTGGCTGATCTTGCACTGTTCATGTGGCTGATCATGCACTGATCACGTGTTGATCATGCACTGATCACGTGGCTGATCATGCGCTGATCACGTGCCTGATCATACACGGATCACTAGACTCCACATGCACTGATCACGTGGCTGGTCATGCACTGAACACGTGGCTGATCATGCACTGATCATGAAGCTGATCATACACTGATCACGTGACTGTGCATGCACTGATCCCGTGGCTGAACATGCACTGGTCACGTGGCTGATCATGCACTGATCACGAAGCTGATCATACACTGGTCACGTGACTGTGCATGCACTGATCACGTGGCTGATCATACAGTAATCACGTGGGTGATCATGCACTGACTACATGGCTGATCATGCAGTGATCACGTAGCTATCATGCACTATTAACATGGCTATCATGCACTGATCACACGGCTGATCGTACACTGATCATGAGGCTGTTTATGCACTCATCACGTGTCTGATCATACACTGATATAATTACTGATAATGCACTGAACACGTGCCTGATCATGCACTGATCACGTGGCTCATCATGCACTGATCACGTGGCTGATCATGCACTGATCACGTGGGAGATCATGCACTGATCAAGTGGCTGATCATGCACTCTTCACGTGCCTGATCATGCAGTGATCACGTGGCTGACCATGCCCTGTTCACGAAGCTGATCATACACTGATCACCTGTCTGTGCATGCACTGAACCCGTGGCTGAAATTGCTATGATCACGTGGCTGATCATGCACTGATCACGAAGCTGATCATACAATGGACACGTGACTGTACATGCACTGATCACTTGGCTGATCATACAGTGATCACGTGGCTGATCATGTACTGGTTACATGGCTGATCATGCACTGATCACGTAGCTATAATGCACTGATAACATGGCTATCATGCACTGATCTCGTGGCTGATCAGACACTGATCATGAGGCTGTTTATGCACTCATCATGTGTCTGACTATACACTGATCACATTACTGCTAATGCACTGAACATGTGCTGATCATGCACTGATCACGTGGCTCATCATGCACTGATCACGAAGCTGATCATACACTGATTACGTGACTGTGCATGCACTGATAACTTGGCTGATCTTGCACTGTTCATGTGGTTGATCATGCACTGATCACGTGGTTGATCATACACTGATCACGTGGCTGATCATGAACTAATCACGAAGCTGATCATACACTGATCACGTGACTGTGCATGCACTGATCACGTGGCTGATCATGCACTGATCACGTGGCGATCATGCACTGATCACGTGCCTGATCCTACACTGATCACGAGACTGCACATGCACTGATCACGTGGCTGATCATGCACTGATCATGAAGCTGATCATACACTGATCACGTGACTGTGCATGCACTGATCACATGGCTGATCATGCACTGATCACGTGGAGATCATGCACTGATCACGTGGCTGATCATGCACTCTTCACTTGCCTGATCATGCAATGATCACGTGGCTGACCATGCACTGATTACGAAGCTGATCATACACTGATCACGTGACTGTGCATGCACTGATCACGTGGCTGAACATGCAATGATCACGTGGCTGATCATGCACTGATTACGTGGCTGATCATGCGCTGATCACATAGCTATCATGCACTGTTCACATGGATATCAGGCACTGATCCATGGCTCATCATGCACTGTTATGTGATTGATCATGCAGGGGTCACGTGGCTATCATGCACTGATCACATGCCTGATCATGAACTGATCAAGTGCCTGATCATGCACTTATCACGTGACTGATCATGCACTCATCACATGCCTGATCATGCTCTGATCACGTGGCTGATCATACAGTGATCACGTGGCTGATCATGCACTGATTACGTGGCTGATCACGCACTGATCATGAAGCTGATCATACACTAATCCCGTGACTGTGCATGTACTGATCACACGGCTGATCATGCACTGATCACGTGGGTGATCATGCACTGATCACATGGCTGATCATACACTGATCACGTGCCTGATCATGCAGTGATCATGTGGTTGATCATGCAATGAAGACGAAGCTGATCATACACTGATCATGGGACCATGCATGCACTGATCACGTGGCTGATCATGCACTGATCACGTGACTGTGGATGCACTGATCACGTGGCTGAACATGAACTGATCACTAACCTGATCATACACTGATCACGTGACTGTGGATGCACTGATCACGTGGCTGAACATTCAATGATCACGTGGCTTATCATGCCCTGATCACGTGGCTGATCATGCACTGATCACGTGGCTTATCATGCACTCTTTACGTTCCTGATCATGCACTGATCACGTGGCTGACCATGCACTGATCACGAAGCTGATCATACGCTGATCACCTGTCTGTGCATGCACTGATCCCGTGGCTGAACATGGAATGATCACGTGGTTGAACATGCAATGATCACGAAGGTGATCATACACTGGTCACGTGACTGTGCATGCACTGATCACGTGGATGATCATACAGTGATCACGTGGCTGATCATGCACTGGTTACATGGCTGATCATGCACTGCTCACGTAGCTATCATGCACTGATAACATGGCTATCATGCACTGATCACGTGGCTGATCAGACACTGATCATGAGGCTGTTCATGCACTCATCATGTGTCTGATTATACACTGATCACATTACTGATAATGCACTGAACACGTGCCTGATCATGCACTGATCACGTGGCTCATCATGCACTGATCACGAAGCTGATCATACACTGATTACGTGACTGTGCATGCACTGATCACTTGGCTGATCTTGCACTGTTCATGTGGTTGATCATGCACTGATCACGTGGTTGATCATACACTGAATACATGACTCTGCATGCACTGATCACTTGGCTGATCTTGCACTGTTCACGTAACTGTTCATGCCCTCTTTATGTGCCTGATAATGAACTGATCACGTGGCTGACCATGCACTGATCACGAAGCTGATCATACACTGATCACCTGATTGTGCATGCACTGATCACGTGGCTGAACATGCAATGATCACGTGGGAGATCATGCACTGATCACGTGTCTGATCACTCACGCTTCACTTGCCTGATCATGCACTGATCACGTGGCTGACCATGCACTGATCACGAAGCTGATCATACACTGTTCACATGACTGTGCATGCACTGATCACGTGGCTGAACATGCAATGATCACGTGGCTGATCATGCAATGATCACGAAGTTGATCATACACAGATCACGTGACTGTGCATGCACTGATCACGTGGCTGATCATGCACTGATTACGTGGCTGATCATGCGCTTATTACGTAGCTATCATGCACTGATCACATGGCTATCATGCACTGATCCCATGGCTCATCAGGCACTGATGCGTGATTGATCATGCAGGGGTCACGTGGCTATCATGCACTGTTCACGTGGCTGATCATACCCTGGTCATGTGACTGATCATGCACTGATCACATGCCTGATCATGAACTGAACAAGTGCCTGATCATGCACTTACCACGTGACTGATCATGCACTCATCACATGCCTGATCATGCACTGATCACGGGGCTGATCATGCACTGATCACGAAGCTGATCATACACTGCTCACGTGACTGTGCATGCACTGATCACGTGGCTGATCATACAGTGATCACGTGGCTGATCATGCACTGATCACGTAGCTATCATGCACTGGTCACATGGCTATCATGCACTGATCCCATGGCCCATCATGCACTGATCACGTGACTGATCATGCAGGGGTCACGTGGCTGTCATGCACTGATCACGCGGCTGATCATACACTGATCTTGTGACTGATTAGGCAATGATCACATGCCTGATCAGTAACTGATCACGTGCCTTATCATGCACTTATTACGTGACTCATCATGCACTCATCACCTGCCTGATCGAGCACTGATCACGTGACTGATCCTGCACTGATCACGAAGCTGATCATACACTGGTCACGTGACTGTGAATGCACTGATCATGTGGCTGATCATACAGTGATCACGTGGCTGATCATGCACTGATCACGTGGCTGATCATGACTGATTACACGGCTGATCATGCACTGATCACGTAGCTATCATGCACTGATAACATGGCTATCATGCACTGATCACACGGCTGATCATACACTGATCATGAGGCTGTTCATGCACTCATCTCGTGTCTGATCATACACTGATCACATTACTGATAATGCACTGAACACGTGCCTGATCCTGCACTGATCACGTGGCTCATCATGCACTGATCACGAAGCTGATCATACACTGATTACATGACTCTGCATGCACTGATCACTTGGCTGATCTTGCACTGTTCATGTGGCTGATCATGCACTGATCACGTGGTTGATCATACACTGATCACGTGCCTGATCCTACACTGATCACGAGACTGCACATGCACTGATCACATGGCTGATCATGCACTGATCATGAAGCTGATCATACACTGATCACGTGACTGCATGCACTGATCACGTGGCTGATCATGCACTGATCATGAGGCTGTTCATGCACTCATCACGTGGCTGATCATACACTGATCTCATTACTGGTAATGCACTGAACACGTGCCTGATCATGCACTGATCACGTGCTTCATCATGCACTGATCAGGAAGCTGATCATACACTGAGTAGGTGACTGTGCATGCACTGATCACTTGGCAGATATTGCACTGTTCATGTGGCTGATCATGCACTGATCACGTGGCTGATCATGCACTGATCACGTGGCTGATCATGCGCTGATCACGTGCCTCATCATACACGGATCACTAGACTCCACATGCACTGATCACGTGGCTGGCCATGCACTGAACACGTGGCTGATCATGCACTGATCATGAAGCTGATCATACACTGATCACGTGACTGTGCATGCAATGATCTCGTGGCTGATCATGCACTGATCACGTGGCTGATCATGCACTGATCACGAAGCTGATCATACACTGGTCACGTGACTGTGCATGCACTGATCACGTGGCTGATCATACAGTAATCACGTGGGTGATCATGCACTGACTACATGGCTGATCATGCAGTGATCACGTAGCTATCATGCACTTTTAACATGGCTATCATGCACTGATCACACGGCTGATCGTACACTGATCATGAGGCTGTTTATGCACTCATCACGTGTCTGATCATACACTGATATAATTACTGATAATGCACTGAACACGTGCCTGATCATGCACTGATCACGTGGCTCATCATGCACTGATCACGAAGCTAATCATACACTGATTACGTGACTGTGCATGCACTGATCACTTGGCTGATCTTGCACTGTTCATGTGGCTGATCATTCACTGATCACGTGGTTGATCATACACTGATCACATGGCTGATCATGAACTAATCACGAAGCTGATCATACACTGATCACATGACTGTGCATGCACTGATCACGTGGCTGATCATGCACTGATCACTTGGCTGATCATGCACTGATCACGTTCCTGATCATACACTGATCACGAGACTGCACATGCACTGATCACCTGGCTGATCATTCACTCTTCACTTGCCTGATCATGCACTGATCCCGTGGCTGACCATGCACTGATCACGAAGCTGATCATTCACTGATCACGTGACTGTGCATGCACTGATCATGTGGCTGAACAGGCAATGATCACGTGGCTGATCGTGCACTGATTACGTGGCTCATCATGCACTGATCACGTGGCTGATCATGCACTGATCACGTGGGAGATCATGCACTGATCAAGTGGCTGATCATGCACTCTTCACGTGCCTGATCATGCAGTGATCACGTGGCTGACCATGCCCTGTTCACAAAGCTGATCATACACTGATCACCTGTCTGTGCATGCACTGAACCCGTGGCTGAAATTGCTATGATCACGTGGCTGATCATGCACTGATCACGAAGCTGATCATACAATGGACACGTGACTGTACATGCACTGATCACTTGGCTGATCATACAGTGATCACGTGGCTGATCATGTACTGGTTACATGGCTGATCATGCACTGATCACGTAGCTATAATGCACTGATAACATGGCTATCATGCAGTGATCTCGTGGCTGATCAGACACTGATCATGAGGCTGTTTATGCACTCATCATGTGTCTGACTATACACTGATCACATTACTGCTAATGCACTGAACACGTGCTGATCTTGCACTGATCACGTGGCTCATCATGCACTGATCACGAAGCTGATCATACACTGATTACGTGACTGTGCATGCACTGATAACTTGGCTGATCTTGCACTGTTCATGTGGTTGATCATGCACTGATCACGTGGTTGATCATACACTGATCACGTGGCTGATCATGAACTAATCACGTGGCTGATCATGCACTGATCATGAAGCTGATCATACACTCATCACGTGACTGTGCATGCACTGATCACATGGCTGATCATGCACTGATCACGTGGGAATTCATGCACTGATCACGTGGCTGATCATGCACTCTTCACTTGCCTGATCATGCAATGATCACGTGGCTGACCATGCACTGATTACGAAGCTGATCATACACTGATCACGTGACTGTGCATGCACTGATCACGTGGCTGAACATGCAATGATCACGTGGCTGATCATGCACTGATTACGTGGCTGATCATGCGCTGATCACATAGCTATCATGCACTGTTCACATAGATATCAGGCACTGATCCATGGCTCATCATGCACTGTTATGTGATTGATCATGCAGGGGTCACGTGGCTATCATGCACTGATCACATGCCTGATCATGAACTGATCAAGTGCCTGATCATGCACTTATCACGTGACTGATCATGCACTCATCACATGCCTGATCATGCTCTGATCACGTGGCTGATCATACAGTGATCACGTGGCTGATCATGCACTGATTACGTGGCTGATCATGCACTGATCATGAAGCTGATCATACACTAATCCCGTGACTGTGCATGCACTGATCACACGGCTGATCATGCACTGATCACGTGGGTGATCATGCACTGATCACATGGCTGATCATACACTGATCACGTGCCTGATCATGCAGTGATCATGTGGTTGATCATGCAATGAAGACGAAGCAGATCATACACTGATCATGGGACCATGCATGCACTGATCACGTGGCTGATCATGCACTGATCACCTGACTGTGGATGCACTGATCACGTGGCTGAACATGAACTGATCACTAACCTGATCATACACTGATCACGTGACTGTGGATGCACTGATCACGTGGCTGAACATTCAATGATCACGTAGCTTATCATGCCCTGATCACGTGGCTGATCATGCACTGATCACGTGGCTTATCATGCACTCTTTACGTTCCTGATCATGCACTGATCACGTGGCTGACCATGCACTGATCACGAAGCTGATCATACGCTGATCACATGTCTGTGCATGCACTGATCCCGTGGCTGAACATGGAATGATCACGTGGCTGATCATTCAATGATCACGAAGCTGATCATACACTGGTCACGTGACTGTGCATGCACTGATCACGTGGATGATCATACAGTGATCACGTGGCTGATCATTCACTGATTACATGGCTGAACATGCACTGATCACGTAGTTATCATGCACTGATAACATGACAATCAAGCAATGATCACGCGGCTGATCATACACTGATCATGAGGCTGTTCATGCACTCATCACGTGTCTGATCATACACTGATCTCATTACTGATAATGCACTAAACACGTGCCTGATCATGCACTGATCACGTGCTTCATCATGCACTGATCACGAAGCTGATCATACACTGATTTCGTGACTGTGCATGCACTGATCACTTGGCAGATCTTGCACTGTTCATGTGGCTGATCATGCACTGATCACGTGGCTGATCATGAACTGATCACGTGGCTGATCATGCGATGATCACGTGCCTGATCATGCACTCATCACATGCCTGATCATGCTCTGATCACATGGCTGGTCATGCACTGAACACGTGGCTGATCATGCACTGATTACGTGGCTGATCATGCACTGATCATGAAGCTGATCATACACTAATCCCGTGACTGCATGCACTGATCACACGGCTGATCATGCACTGATCACGTGGCTGATCATGCACTGATCACGTGACTGTGGATGCACTGATCACGTGGCTGAACATGAACTGATCACTAACCTGACCATACACTGATCACGTGACTGTGGATGCACTGATCACGTGGCTGAACATTCAATGATCACGTGGCTTATCATGCCCTGATCACGTGGCTGATCATGCACTGATCACGTGGCTTATCATGCACTCTTTACGTTCCTGATCATGCACTGATCACGTGGCTGACCATGCACTGATCACGAAGCTGATCATACGCTGATCACATGTCTGTGCATGCACTGATCCCGTGGCTGAATATGGAATGATCACGTGGCTGATCATGCAATGATCACGAAGCTGATCATACACTGGTCACGTGACTGTGCATGCACTGATCCCGTGGATGATCATACAGTGATCACGTGGCTGATCATTCACTGATTACATGGCTGAACATGCACTGATCACGTAGTTATCATGCACTGATAACATGACAATCAAGCAATGATCACGCGGCTGATCATACACTGATCATGAGGCTGTTCATGCACTCATCACGTGTCTGATCATACACTGATCTCATTACTGATAATGCACTGAACACGTGCCTGATCATGCACTGATCACGTGCTTCATCATGCATTGATCACGAAGCTGATCATACACTGATTAGCTGACTGTGCATGCACTGATCACTTGGCAGATCTTGCACTGTTCATGTGGCTGATCATGTGCTGATCACGTGCCTGATCATGCACTCATCACATGCCTGATAATGCTCTGATCACGTGGCTGGTCATGCACTGAACACGTGGCTGATCCTGCACTGATTACGTGGCTGATCATGCACTGATCATGAAGCTGATCATACACTAATCCCGTGACTGTGCATGCACTGATCACACCACTGATCATGCACTGATCACGTGGGTGATCATGCACTGATCACATGGCTGATCATACACTGATCACGTGCCTGATCATGCAGTGATCATGTGGTTGATCATGCAATGAATACGAAGCTGATCATACACTGATCATGGGACCATTCATGCACTGATCACGTGGCTGATCATGCACTGATCACGTGACTGTGGATGCACTGATCACGTGGCTGAACATGAACTGATCACGAACCTGATCATACACTGATCACGTGACTGTGGATGCACTGATCACGTGGCTGAACATTCAATGATCACGTGGCTTATCATGCACTGATCACGTGGCTGATCATGCACTGATCACGTGGCTGATCATACGCTGATCACGTGCCTGATCATGCACTCATTACATGCCTGATCATGCTCTGATCACATGGCTGGTCATGCACTGAACACGTGGCTGATCATGCACTGATTACGTGGCTGATCATGCACTGATCATGAAGCTGATCATACACTAATCCCGTGACTGCATGCACTGATCACACGGCTGATCATGCACTGATCACGTGGGTGATCATGCACTGATCACATGGCTGATCATACACTGATCACGTGCCTGATCATGCAGTGATCATATGGTTGATCATGCAATGAAGACGAAGCTGATCATACACTGATCATGGGACCATGCATGCACTGATCACGTGGCTGATCATGCACTGATCACATGACTGTGGATGCACTGATCACGTGGCTGAACATGAACTGATCACTAACCTGATCATACACTGATCACGTGACTGTGGATGCACTGATCACGTGGCTGAACATTCAATGATCACGTGGCTTATCAAGCACTGATCAGGTGGCTGATCATGCACTGATCACGTGGCTGATCATGCACTGATCACGTGGCTGATCATGCGCTGATCACGTGCCTGATCATACACGGATCACTAGACTGCACATGCACTGATCACGTGGCTGGTCATGCACTGAACACGTGGCTGATCATGCACTGATCATGAAGCTGATCATACACTGATCACGTGACTGTGCATGCAATGATCACGTGGCTGATCATGCACGGATCACGTGGCTGATCATGCACTGATCACGAAGCTGATCATACACTGATCACGTGACTGTGCATGCACTGATCCCGTGGCTGAACATGCAATGGTCACGTGGCTGATCATGCACTGAACACGAAGCTGATAATACACTGGTCACGTGACTGTGCATGCACTGATTACATGGCTGATCATTCACTCTTCACTTGCCTGATCATGCACTGATAACGTGGCTGATCATGCACTGATCACGAAGCTGATCATACACTGCTCATGTGACTGTGCATGCACTGATCACGTGGCTGATCATACAGTGATCACGTGGCTGATCATGCACTGATCACGTAGCTATCATGCACTGGTCACATGGCTATCATGCACTGATCCCATGGCCCATCATGCACTGATCACGTGACTGATCATGCAGGGGTCACCTGGCTGTCATGCACTGATCACGCGGCTGATCATACACTGATCTTGTGACTGATTAGGCAATGATCACATGCCTGATCAGTAACTGATCACGTGCCTTATCATGCACTTATTACGTGACTCATCATGCACACATCACCTGCCTGATCGAGCACTGATCACGTGGCTGATCCTGCACTAATCACGAAGCTGATCATACACTGGTCAGGTGACTGTGCATGCACTGATCATGTGGCTGATCATACAGTGATCACGTGGCTGATCATGCACTGATCACGTGGCTGATCATGCACTGATTACATGGCTGATCATGCACTGATCACGTAGCTATCATGCACTGATAACATGGCTATCATGCACTGATCACACGGCTGATCATACACTGATCATGAGGCTGTTCATGCACTCATCACGTGTCTGATCATACACTGATCACATTACTGATAATGCACTGAACACGTGCCTGATCCTGCACTGATCACGTGGCTCATCATGCACTGATCACGAAGCTGATCATACACTGATTACATGACTCTGCATGCACTGATCACTTGGCTGATCTTGCACTGTTCATGTGGCTGATCATGCACTGATCACGTGGTTGATCATACACTGATCACGTGCCTGATCCTACACTGATCACGAGACTGCACATGCACTGATCACGTGGCTGATCATGCACTGATCATGAAGCTGATCATACACTGATCACGTGACTGCATGCACTGATCACGTGGCTGATCCTGCACTGATCATGAGGCTGTTCATGCACTCATCACGTGGCTGATCATGCACTGATCATGAAGCTGATCATACACTGATCACGTGACTGCATGCACTGATCACGCGGCTGATCATACACTGATCATGAGGCTGTTCATGCACTCATCACGTGTCTGATCATACACTGATCTCATTACTGGTAATGCACTGAACACGTGCCTGATCATGCACTGATCACGTGCTTCATCATGCACTGATCAGGAAGCTGATCATACACTGAGTAGGTGACTGTGCATGCACTGATCACTTGGCAGATATTGCACTGTTCATGTGGCTGATCATGCACTGATCACGTGCTGATCATGCACTGATCACGTGGCTGATCATGCGCTGATCACGTGCCTGATCATACACGAATCACTAGACTCCACATGCACTGATCACGTGGCTGGTCATGCACTGAACACGTGGCTGATCATGCACTGATCATGAAGCTGATCATACACTGATCACGTGACTGTGCATGCACTGATCCCGTGGCTGAACATGCACTGGTCACGTGGCTGATCATGCACTGATCACGAAGCTGATCATACACTGGTCACGTGACTGTGCATGCACTGATCACGTGGCTGATCATACAGTAATCACGTGGGTGATCATGCACTGACTACATGGCTGATCATGCAGTGATCACGTAGCTATCATGCACTATTAACATGGCTATCATGCACTGATCACACGGCTGATCGTACACTGATCATGAGGCTGTTTATGCACTCATCACGTGTCTGATCATACACTGATATAATTACTGATAATGCACTGAACACGTGCCTGATCATGCACTGATCACGTGACTGTGGATGCACTGATCCCGTGGCTGAACATGAACTGATCACTAACCTGATCATACACTGATCACGTGACTGTGGATGCACTGATCACGTGGCTGAACATTCAATGATCACGTGGCTTATCATGCACTGATCACGTGGCTGATCATGCACTGATCACGTGGCTGATCATGCGCTGATCACGTGCCTGATCATGCACTCATTACATGCCTGATCATGCTCTGATCACATGGCTGGTCATGCACTGAACACGTGGCTGATCATGCACTGATTACGTGGCTGATCATGCACTGATCATGAAGCTGATCATACACTAATCCCGTGACTGCATGCACTGATCACACGGCTGATCATGCACTGATCACGTGGGTGATCATGCACTGATCACATGGCTGATCATACACTGATCACGTGCCTGATCATGCAGTGATCATATGGTTGATCATGCAATGAAGACGAAGCTGATCATACACTGATCATGGGACCATGCATGCACTGATCACGTGGCTGATCATGCACTGATCACGTGACTGTGGATGCACTGATCACGTGGCTGAACATGAACTGATCACTAACCTGATCATACACTGATCACGTGACTGTGGATGCACTGATCACGTGGCTGAACATTCAATGATCACGTGGCTTATCAAGCACTGATCAGGTGGCTGATCATGCACTGATCACGTGGCTGATCATGCACTGATCACGTGGCTGATCATGCGCTGATCACGTGCCTGATCATACACGGATCACGTGGCTGATCATGCACTGAACACGTGGCTGATCATGCACTGATCATGAAGCTGATCATACACTGATCACGTGACTGTGCATGCAATGATCACGTGGCTGATCATGCACGGATCACGTGGCTGATCATGCACTGATCACGAAGCTGATCATACACTGATCACGTGACTCTGCATGCACTGATCCCGTGGCTGAACATGCAATGGTCACGTGGCTGATCATGCACTGAACACGAAGCTGATAATACACTGGTCACGTGACTGTGCATGCACTGATTACCTGGCTGATCATTCACTCTTCACTTGCCTGATCATGCACTGATAACGTGGCTGATCATGCACTGATCACGAAGCTGATCATACACTGCTCATGTGACTGTGCATGCACTGATCACGTGGCTGATCATACAGTGATCACGTGGCTGATCATGCACTGATCACGTAGCTATCATGCACTGGTCACATGGCTATCATGCACTGATCCCATGGCCCATCATGCACTGATCACGTGACTGATCATGCAGGGGTCACCTGGCTGATCATGCACTGATCACGTGGCTGATCATGCACTGATTACATGGCTGATCATGCACTGATCACGTAGCTATCATGCACTGATAACATGGCTATCATGCACTGATCACACGGCTGATCATACACTGATCATGAGGCTGTTCATGCATTCAACACATGTCTGATCATACACTGATCACATTACTGATAATGCACTGAACACGTGCCTGATCCTGCACTGATCACGTGGCTCATCATGCACTGATCACGAAGCTGATCATACACTGATTACATGACTCTGCATGCACTGATCACTTGGCTGATCTTGCACTGTTCATGTGGCTGATCATGCACTGATCACGTGGTTGATCATACACTGATCACGTGCCTGATCCTACACTGATCACGAGACTGCACATGCACTGATCACGTGGCTGAGCATGCACTGATCATGAAGCTGATCATACACTGATCACGTGACTGCATGCACTGATCACGTGGCTGATCCTGCACTGATCATGAGGCTGTTCATGCACTCATCACGTGGCTGATCATGCACTGATCATGAAGCTGATCATACACTGATCACGTGACTGCATGCACTGATCACGCGGCTGATCATACACTGATCATGAGGCTGTTCATGCACTCATCACGTGTCTGATCATACACTGATCTCATTACTGGTAATGCACTGAACACGTGCCTGATCATGCACTGATCACGTGCTTCATCATGCACTGATCAGGAAGCTGATCATACACTGAGTAGGTGACTGTGCATGCACTGATCACTTGGCAGATATTGCACTGTTCATGTGGCTGATCATGCACTGATCACGTGCTGATCATGCACTGATCACGTGGCTGATCATGCGCTGATCACGTGCCTGATCATACACGAATCACTAGACTCCACATGCACTGATCACGTGGCTGGTCATGCACTGAACACGTGGCTGATCATGCACTGATCATGAAGCTGATCATACACTGATCACGTGACTGTGCATGCACTGATCCCGTGGCTGAACATGCACTGGTCACGTGGCTGATCATGCACTGATCACGAAGCTGATCATACACTGGTCACGTGACTGTGCATGCACTGATCACGTGGCTGATCATACAGTAATCACGTGGGTGATCATGCACTGACTACATGGCTGATCATGCAGTGATCACGTAGCTATCATGCACTATTAACATGGCTATCATGCACTGATCACACGGCTGATCGTACACTGATCATGAGGCTGTTTATGCACTCATCACGTGTCTGATCATACACTGATATAATTACTGATAATGCACTGAACACGTGCCTGATCATGCACTGATCACGTGGCTCATCATGCACTGATCACGAAGCTAATCATACACTGATTACGTGACTGTGCATGCACTGATCACTTGGCTGATCTTGCACTGTTCATGTGGCTGATCATGCACTGATCACGTGCTGATCATGCACTGATCACGTGGCTGATCATGCACTGATCACGTGCCTGATCATACACGGATCACTAGACTCCACATGCACTGATCACGTGGCTGGTCATGCACTGGACACGTGGCTGATCATGCACTGATCATGAAGCTGATCATACACTGATCACGTGACTGTGCATGCACTGATCCCGTGGCTGAACATGCACTGGTCACGTGGCTGATCATGCACTGATCACGAAGCTGATCATACACTGGTCACGTGACTGTGCATGCACTGATCACGTGGCTGATCATACAGTAATCACGTGGGTGATCATGCACTGACTACATGGCTGATCATGCAGTGATCACGTAGCTATCATGCACTATTAACATGGCTATCATGCACTGATCACACGGCTGATCGTACACTGATCATGAGGCTGTTTATGCACTCATCACGTGTCTGATCATACACTGATATAATTACTGATAATGCACTGAACACGTGCCTGATCATGCACTGATCACTTGGCTCATCATGCACTGATAACGAAGCTAATCATACACTGATTACGTGACTGTGCATGCACTGATCACTTGGCTGATCTTGCACTGTTCATGTGGCTGATCATGCACTGATCACGTGGTTGATCATACTCTGATCACATGGCTGATCATGAACTAATCACGAAGCTGATCATACACTGATCACATGACTGTGCATGCACTGATCACGTGGCTGATCATGCACTGATCACTTGGCTGATCATGCACTGATCACGTTCCTGATCATACACTGATCACGAGACTGCACATGCAGTGATCACCTGGCTGATCATTCACTCTTCACTTGCCTGATCATGCACTGATCACGTGGCTGACCATGCACTGATCACGAAGCTGATCATTCACTGATCACGTGACTGTGCATGCACTGATCATGTGGCTGAACAGGCAATGATCACGTGGCTGATCGTGCACTGATTACGTGGCTCATCATGCACTGATCACGTGGCTGATCATGCACTGATCACGTGGGAGATCATGCACTGATCAAGTGGCTGATCATGCACTCTTCACGTGCCTGATCATGCAGTGATCACGTGGCTGACCATGCACTGTTCACGAAGCTGATCATACACTGATCACCTGTCTGTGCATGCACTGAACCCGTGGCTGAAATTGCTATGATCACGTGGCTGATCATGCACTGATCACGAAGCTGATCATACAATGGACACGTGACTGTACATGCACTGATCACTTGGCTGATCATACAGTGATCACGTGGCTGATCATGTACTGGTTACATGGCTGATCATGCACTGATCACGTAGCTATAATGCACTGATAACATGGCTATCATGCACTGATCTCGTGGCTGATCAGACACTGATCATGAGGCTGTTTATGCACTCATCATGTGTCTGACTATACACTGATCACATTACTGATAATGCACTGAACACGTGCTGATCATGCACTGATCACGTGGCTCATCATGCACTGATCACGAAGCTGATCATACACTGATTACGTGACTGTGCATGCACTGATAACTTGGCTGATCTTGCACTGTTCATGTGGTTGATCATGCACTGATCACGTGGTTGATCATACAGTGATCACGTGGCTGATCATGAACTAATCACGAAGCTGATCATACACTGATCACGTGCCTGATCCTACACTGATCACGAGACTGCACTTGCACTGATCACGTGGCTGATCATGCACTGATCATGAAGCTGATCATACACTGATCACGTGACTGCATGCACTGATCACGTGGCTGATCATGCACTGATCATGAGGCTGTTCATGCACTCATCACGTGGCTGATCATGCACTGATCATGAAGCTGATCATACACTGATCACGTGACTGCATGCACTGATCACGCGGCTGATCATACACTGATCATGAGGCTGTTCATGCACTCATCACGTGTCTGATCATACACTGATCTCATTACTGGTAATGCACTGAACACGTGCCTGATCATGCACTGATCACGTGCTTCATCATGCACTGATCAGGAAGCTGATCATACACTGAGTAGGTGACTGTGCATGCACTGATCACTTGGCAGATATTGCACTGTTCATGTGGCTGATCATGCACTGATCACGTGCTGATCATGCACTGATCACGTGACTGTGCATGCACTGATTACATGGCTGATCATTCACTCTTCACTTGCCTGATCATGCACTGATAACGTGGCTGATCATGCACTGATCACGAAGCTGATCATACACTGCTCATGTGACTGTGCATGCACTGATCACGTGGCTGATCATACAGTGATCACGTGGCTGATCATGCACTGATCACGTAGCTATCATGCACTGGTCACATGGCTATCATGCACTGATCCCATGGCCCATCATGCACTGATCACGTGACTGATCATGCAGGGGTCACCTGGCTGTCATGCACTGATCACGCGGCTGATCATACACTGATCTTGTGACTGATTAGGCAATGATCACATGCCTGATCAGTAACTGATCACGTGCCTTATCATGCACTTATTACGTGACTCATCATGCACTCATCACCTGCCTGATCGAGCACTGATCACGTGGCTGATCCTGCACTAATCACGAAGCTGATCATACACTGGTCAGGTGACTGTGCATGCACTGATCATGTGGCTGATCATACAGTGATCACGTGGCTGATCATGCACTGATCACGTGGCTGATCATGCACTGATTACATGGCTGATCATGCACTGATCACGTAGCTATCATGCACTGATAACATGGCTATCATGCACTGATCACACGGCTGATCATACACTGATCATGAGGCTGTTCATGCACTCATCACGTGTCTGATCATACACTGATCACATTACTGATAATGCACTGAACACGTGCCTGATCCTGCACTGATCACGTGGCTCATCATGCACTGATCACGAAGCTGATCATACACTGATTACATGACTCTGCATGCACTGATCACTTGGCTGATCTTGCACTGTTCATGTGGCTGATCATGCACTGATCACGTGGTTGATCATACACTGATCACGTGCCTGATCCTACACTGATCACGAGACTGCACATGCACTGATCACGTGGCTGATCATGCACTGATCATGAAGCTGAGCATACACTGATCACGTGACTGCATGCACTGATCACGTGGCTGATCATGCACTGATCATGAGGCTGTTCATGCACTCATCACGTGGCTGATCATGCACTGATCATGAAGCTGATCATACACTGATCACGTGACTGCATGCACTGATCACGCGGCTGATCATACACTGATCATGAGGCTGTTCATGCACTCATCACGTGTCTGATCATACACTGATCTTATTACTGGTAATGCACTGAACACGTGCCTGATCATGCACTGATCACGTGCTTCATCATGCACTGATCAGGAAGCTGATCATACACTGAGTAGGTGACTGTGCATGCACTGATCACTTGGCAGATATTGCACTGTTCATGTGGCTGATCATGCACTGATCACGTGGCTGATCATGCACTGATCACGTGGCTGATCATGCGCTGATCACGTGCCTCATCATACACGGATCACTAGACTCCACATGCACTGATCACGTGGCTGGTCATGCACTGAACACGTGGCTGATCATGCACTGATCATGAAGCTGATCATACACTGATCACGTGACTGTGCATGCACTGATCCCGTGGCTGAACATGCACTGGTCACGTGGCTGATCATGCACTGATCACGAAGCAGATCATACACTGGTCACGTGACTGTGCATGCACTGATCACATGGCTGATCATACAGTAATCACGTGGGTGATCATGCACTGACTACATGGCTGATCATGCAGTGATCACGTAGCTATCATGCACTATTAACATGGCTATCATGCACTGATCACACGGCTGATCGTACACTGATCATGAGGCTGTTTATGCACTCATCACGTGTCTGATCATACACTGATATAATTACTGATAATGCACTGAACACGTGCCTGATCATGCACTGATCACGTGGCTCATCATGCACTGATCACGAAGCTAATCATACACTGATTACGTGACTGTGCATGCACTGATCACTTGGCTGATCTTGCACTGTTCATGTGGCTGATCATGCATTGATCACGTGCTGATCATGCACTGATCACGTGGCTGATCATGCGCTGATCACGTGCCTGATCATACACGGATCACTAGACTCCACATGCACTGATTACGTGGCTCATCATGCACTGATCACGTGGCTGATCATGCACTGATCACGTGGGAGATCATGCACTGATCAAGTGGCTGATCATGCACTCTTCACGTGCCTGATCATGCAGTGATCACGTGGCTGACCATGCACTGTTCACGAAGCTGATCATACACTGATCACCTGTCTGTGCATGCACTGAACCCGTGGCTGAAATTGCTATGATCACGTGGCTGATCATGCACTGATCACGAAGCTGATCATACAATGGACACGTGACTGTACATGCACTGATCACTTGGCTGATCATACAGTGATCACGTGGCTGATCATGTACTGGTTACATGGCTGATCATGCACTGATCACGTAGCTATAATGCACTGATAACATGGCTATCATGCACTGATCTCGTGGCTGATCAGACACTGATCATGAGGCTGTTTATGCACTCATCATGTGTCTGACTATACACTGATCACATTACTGCTAATGCACTGAACACGTGCTGATCATGCACTGATCACGTGGCTCATCATGCACTGATCACGAAGCTGATCATACACTGATTACGTGACTGTGCATGCACTGATAACTTGGCTGATCTTGCACTGTTCATGTGGTTGATCATGCACTGATCACGTGGTTGATCATACACTGATCACGTGGCTGATCATGAACTAATCACGAAGCTGATCATACACTGATCACGTGACTGTGCATGCACTGATCACGTTGCTGATCATGCACTGATCACGGGGCCGATCATGCACTGATCACGTGCCTGATCCTACACTGATCACGAGACTGCACATGCACTGATCACGTGGCTGATCATGCACTGATCATGAAGCTGATCATACACTGATCACGTGACTGTGCATGCACTGATCACATGGCTGATCATGCACTGATCACGTGGGAGATCATGCACTGATCACGTGGCTGATCATGCACTCTTCACTTGCCTGATCATGCAATGATCACGTGGCTGACCATGCACTGATTACGAAGCTGATCATACACTGATCACGTGACTGTGCATGCACTGATCACGTGGCTGAACATGCAATGATCACGTGGCTGATCATGCACTGATTACGTGGCTGATCATGCGCTGATCACGTAGCTATCATGCACTGTTCACATGGATATCAGGCACTGATCCATGGCTCATCATGCACTGTTATGTGATTGATCATGCAGGGGTCACGTGGCTATCATGCACTGATCACATGCCTGATCATGAACTGATCAAGTGCCTGATCATGCACTTATCACGTGACTGATCATGCACTCATCACATGCCTGATCATGCTCTGATCACGTGGCTGATCATACAGTGATCACGTGGCTGATCATGCACTGATTACGTGGCTGATCATGCACTGATCATGAAGCTGATCATACACTAATCCCGTGACTGTGCATGCACTGATCACACGGCTGATCATGCACTGATCACGTGGGTGATCATGCACTGATCACATGGCTGATCATACACTGATCACGTGCCTGATCATGCAGTGATCATGTGGTTGATCATGCAATGAAGACGAAGCTGATCATACACTGATCATGGGACCATGCATGCACTGATCACGTGGCTGATCATGCACTGATCACGTGACTGTGGATGCACTGATCACGTGGCTGAACATGAACTGATCACTAACCTGATCATACACTGATCACGTGACTGTGGATGCACTGATCACGTGGCTGAAGATTCAATGATCACGTGGCTTATCATGCCCTGATCACGTGGCTGATCATGCACTGATCACGTGGCTTATCATGCACTCTTTACGTTCCTGATCATGCACTGATCACGTGGCTGACCATGCACTGATCACGAAGCTGATCATACGCTGATCACCTGTCTGTGCATGCACTGATCCCGTGGCTGAACATGGAATGATCACGTGGTTGAACATGCAATGATCACGAAGGTGATCATACACTGGTCACGTGACTGTGCATGCACTGATCACGTGGATGATCATACAGTGATCACGTGGCTGATCATTCACTGATTACATGGCTGAACATGCACTGACCACGTAGCTATCATGCACTGATAACATGAGAGTCAAGCAATGATCACGCGGCTGATCATACACTGATCATGAGGCTGTTCATGCACTCATCACGTGTCTGATCATACACTGATCTCATTACTGATAATGCACTGAACACGTGCCTGATCATGCACTGATCACGTGCTTCATCATGCACTGATCACGAAGCTGATCATACACTGATTACGTGACTGTGCATGCACTGATCACTTGGCAGATCTTGCACTGTTCATGTGGCTGATCATGCACTGATCACGTGGCTGATCATGAACTGATCACGTGGCTGATCATGCGCTGATCACGTGCCTGATCATGCACTCATCACATGCCTGATCATGCTCTGATCACATGGCTGGTCATGCACTGAACACGTGGCTGATCATGCACTGATTACGTGGCTGATATTGCACTGATCATGAAGCTGATCATTCACTAATCCCGTGACTGTGCATGCACTGATCACACGGCTGATCATGCACTGATCACGTGGGTGATCATGCACTGATCACATGGCTGATCATACACTGATCACGTGCCTGATCATGCAGTGATCATGTGGTTGATCATGCAATGAAGACGAAGCTGATCATACACTGATCATGGGACCATGCATGCACTGATCACGTGGCTGATCATGCACTGATCACGTGACTGTGGATGCACTGATCACGTGGCTGAACATGAACTGATCACTAACCTGATCATACACTGATCACGTGACTGAGGATGCACTGATCACGTGGCTGAACATTCAATGATCACGTGGCTTATCATGCCCTGATCACGTGGCTGATCATGCACTGATCACGTGGCTCATCATGCACTCTTTACGTTCCTGATCATGCACTGATCACGTGGCTGACCATGCACTGATCACGAAGCTGATCATATGCTGATCACCTGTCTGTGCATGCACTGATCCCGTGGCTGAACATGGAATGATCACGTGGCTGATCATGCAATGATCACGAAGCTGATCATACACTGGTCACATGACTGTGCATGCACTGATCACGTGGATGATCATACAGTGATCACGTGGCTGATCATTCACTGATTACATGGCTGAACATGCACTGATCACGTAGTTATCATGCACTGATAACATGACAATCAAGCAATGATCACGCGGCTGATCATACACTGATCATGAGGCTGTTCATGCACTCATCACGTGTCTGATCATACACTGATCTCATTACTGATAATGCACTGAACACGTGCCTGATCATGCACTGATCACGTGCTTCATCATGCATTGATCACGAAGCTGATCATACACTGATTAGGTGACTGTGCATGCACTGATCACTTGGCAGATCTTGCACTGTTCATGTGGCTGATCATGTGCTGATCACGTGCCTGATCATGCACTCATCACATGCCTGATCATGCTCTGATCACGTGGCTGGTCATGCACTGAACACGTGGCTGATCATGCACTGATTACGTGGCTGATTATGCACTGATCATGAAGCTGATCATACACTAATCCCGTGACTGTGCATGCACTAATCACACGGCTGATCATGCACTGATCACGTGGGTGATCATGCACTGATCACATGGCTGATCATACACTGATCACGTGCCTGATCATGCAGTGATCATGTGGTTGATCATGCAATGAAGACGAAGCTGATCATACACTGATCATGGGACCATGCATGCACTGATCACGTGGCTGATCATGCACTGATCACGTGACTGTGGATGCACTGATCACGTGGCTGAACATGAACTGATCACTAACCTGATCATACACTGATCACGTGACTGTGGATGCACTGATCACGTGGCTGAACATTCAATGATCACGTGGCTTATCATGCACTGATCAGGTGGCTGATCATGCACTGATCACGTGGCTCATCATGCACTGATCACGAAGCTAATCATACACTGATTACGTGACTGTGCATGCACTGATCACTTGGCTGATCTTGCACTGTTCATGTGGCTGATCATGCACTGATCACGTGGTTGATCATACACTGATCACATGGCTGATCATGAACTAATCACGAAGCTGATCATACACTGATCACATGACTGTGCATGCACTGATCACGTGGCTGATCATACACTGATCACTTGGCTGATCATGCACTGATCACGTTCCTGATCATACACTGATCACGAGACTGCACATGCAGTGATCACCTGGCTGATCATTCACTCTTCAGTTGCCTGATCATGCACTGATCCCGTGGCTGACCATGCACTGATCACGAAGCTGATCATTCACTGATCACGTGACTGTGCATGCACTGATCATGTGGCTGAACAGGCAATGATCACGTGGCTGATCGTGCACTGATTACGTGGCTCATCATGCACTGATCACGTGGCTGATCATGCACTGATCACGTGGGAGATCATGCACTGATCAAGTGGCTGATCATGCACTCTTCACGTGCCTGATCATGCAGTGATCACGTGGCTGACCATGCACTGTTCACGAAGCTGATCATACACTGATCACCTGTCTGTGCATGCACTGAACCCGTGGCTGAACTTGCTATAATCACGTGGCTGATCATGCACTGATCACGAAGCTGATCATACAATGGACACGTGACTGTACATGCACTGATCACTTGGCTGATCATACAGTGATCACGTGGCTGATCATGTACTGGTTACATGGGTGATCATGCACTGATCACGTAGCTATAATGCACTGATAACATGGCTATCATGCACTGATCACTTGGCTGATCATACAGTGATCACGTGGCTGATCATGTACTGGTTACATGGCTGATCATGCACTGATCACGTAGCTATAATGCACTGATAACATGGCTATCATGCACTGATCTCGTGGCTGATCAGACACTGATCATGAGGCTGTTTATGCACTCATCATGTGTCTGACTATACACTGATCACATTACTGCTAATGCACTGAACACGTGCTGATCATGCACTGATCACGTGGCTCATCATGCACTGATCACGAAGCTGATCATACACTGATTACGTGACTGTGCATGCACTGATAACTTGGCTGATCTTGCACTGTTCATGTGGTTGATCATGCACTGATCACGTGGTTGATCATACACTGATCACGTGGCTGATCATGAACTAATCACGAAGCTGATCATACACTGATCACGTGACTGTGCATGCACTGATCACGTGGCTGATCATGCACTGATCACGTGGCCGATCATGCACTGATCACGTGCCTGATCCTACACTGATCACGAGACTGCACATGCACTGATCACGTGGCTGATCATGCACTGATCATGAAGCTGATCATACACTGATCACGTGACTGTGCATGCACTGATCACATGGCTGATCATGCACTGATCACGTGGGAGATCATGCACTGATCACGTGGCTGATCATGCACTCTTCACTTGCCTGATCATGCAATGATCACGTGGCTGACCATGCACTGATTACGAAGCTGATCATACACTGATCACGTGACTGTGCATGCACTGATCACGTGGCTGAACATGCAATGATCACGTGGCTGATCATGCACTGATTACGTGGCTGATCATGCGCTGATCACGTAGCTATCATGCACTGTTCACATGGATATCAGGCACTGATCCATGGCTCATCATGCACTGTTATGTGATTGATCATGCAGGGGTCACGTGGCTATCATGCACTGATCACATGCCTGATCATGAACTGATCAAGTGCCTGATCATGCACTTATCACGTGACTGATCATGCACTCATCACATGCCTGATCATGCTCTGATCACGTGGCTGATCATACAGTGATCACGTGGCTGATCATGCACTGATTACGTGGCTGATCATGCACTGATCATGAAGCTGATCATACACTAATCCCGTGACTGTGCATGCACTGATCACACGGCTGATCATGCACTGATCACGTGGGTGATCATGCACTGATCACATGGCTGATCATACACTGATCACGTGCCTGATCATGCAGTGATCATGTGGTTGATCATGCAATGAAGACGAAGCTGATCATACACTGATCATGGGACCATGCATGCACTGATCACGTGGCTGATCATGCACTGATCACGTGACTGTGGATGCACTGATCACGTGGCTGAACATGAACTGATCACTAACCTGATCATACACTGATCACGTGACTGTGGATGCACTGATCACGTGGCTGAACATTCAATGATCACGTGGCTTATCATGCCCTGATCACGTGGCTGATCATGCACTGATCACGTGGCTTATCATGCACTCTTTACGTTCCTGATCATGCACTGATCACGTGGCTGACCATGCACTGATCACGAAGCTGATCATACGCTGATCACCTGTCTGTGCATGCACTGATCCCGTGGCTGAACATGGAATGATCACGTGGTTGAACATGCAATGATCACGAAGGTGATCATACACTGGTCACGTGACTGTGCATGCACTGATCACGTGGATGATCATACAGTGATCACGTGGCTGATCATTCACTGATTACATGGCTGAACATGCACTGACCACGTAGCTATCATGCACTGATAACATGAGAGTCAAGCAATGATCACGCGGCTGATCATACACTGATCATGAGGCTGTTCATGCACTCATCACGTGTCTGATCATACACTGATCTCATTACTGATAATGCACTGAACACGTGCCTGATCATGCACTGATCACGTGCTTCATCATGCACTGATCACGAAGCTGATCATACACTGATTACGTGACTGTGCATGCACTGATCACTTGGCAGATCTTGCACTGTTCATGTGGCTGATCATGCACTGATCACGTGGCTGATCATGAACTGATCACGTGGCTGATCATGCACTCATCACATGCCTGATCATGCTCTGATCACATGGCTGGTCATGCACTGAACACGTGGCTGATCATGCACTGATTACGTGGCTGATATTGCACTGATCATGAAGCTGATCATTCACTAATCCCGTGACTGTGCATGCACTGATCACACGGCTGATCATGCACTGATCACGTGGGTGATCATGCACTGATCACATGGCTGATCATACACTGATCACGTGCCTGATCATGCAGTGATCATGTGGTTGATCATGCAATGAAGACGAAGCTGATCATACACTGATCATGGGACCATGCATGCACTGATCACGTGGCTGATCATGCACTGATCACGTGACTGTGGATGCACTGATCACGTGGCTGAACATGAACTGATCACTAACCTGATCATACACTGATCACGTGACTGAGGATGCACTGATCACGTGGCTGAACATTCAATGATCACGTGGCTTATCATGCCCTGATCACGTGGCTGATCATGCACTGATCACGTGGCTCATCATGCACTCTTTACGTTCCTGATCATGCACTGATCACGGGGCTGACCATGCACTGATCACGAAGCTGATCATACGCTGATCACCTGTCTGTGCATGCACTGATCCCGTGGCTGAACATGGAATGATCACGTGGCTGATCATGCAATGATCACGAAGCTGATCATACACTGGTCACATGACTGTGCATGCACTGATCACGTGGATGATCATACAGTGATCACGTGGCTGATCATTCACTGATTACATGGCTGAACATGCACTGATCACGTAGTTATCATGCACTGATAACATGACAATCAAGCAATGATCACGCGGCTGATCATACACTGATCATGAGGCTGTTCATGCACTCATCACGTGTCTGATCATACACTGATCTCATTACTGATAATGCACTGAACACGTGCCTGATCATGCACTGATCACGTGCTTCATCATGCATTGATCACGAAGCTGATCATACACTGATTAGGTGACTGTGCATGCACTGATCACTTGGCAGATCTTGCACTGTTCATGTGGCTGATCATGTGCTGATCACGTGCCTGATCATGCACTCATCACATGCCTGATCATGCTCTGATCACGTGGCTGGTCATGCACTGAACACGTGGCTGATCATGCACTGATTACGTGGCTGATTATGCACTGATCATGAAGCTGATCATACACTAATCCCGTGACTGTGCATGCACTAATCACACGGCTGATCATGCACTGATCACGTGGGTGATCATGCACTGATCACATGGCTGATCATACACTGATCACGTGCCTGATCATGCAGTGATCATGTGGTTGATCATGCAATGAAGACGAAGCTGATCATACACTGATCATGGGACCATGCATGCACTGATCACGTGGCTGATCATGCACTGATCACGTGACTGTGGATGCACTGATCACGTGGCTGAACATGAACTGATCACTAACCTGATCATACACTGATCACGTGACTGTGGATGCACTGATCACGTGGCTGAACATTCAATGATCACGTGGCTTATCATGCACTGATCAGGTGGCTGATCATGCACTGATCACGTGGCTCATCATGCACTGATCACGAAGCTAATCATACACTGATTACGTGACTGTGCATGCACTGATCACTTGGCTGATCTTGCACTGTTCATGTGGCTGATCATGCACTGATCACGTGGTTGATCATACACTGATCACATGGCTGATCATGAACTAATCACGAAGCTGATCATATACTGATCACATGACTGTGCATGCACTGATCACGTGGCTGATCATACACTGATCACTTGGCTGATCATGCACTGATCACGTTCCTGATCATACACTGATCACGAGACTGCACATGCAGTGATCACCTGGCTGATCATTCACTCTTCAGTTGCCTGATCATGCACTGATCCCGTGGCTGACCATGCACTGATCACGAAGCTGATCATTCACTGATCACGTGACTGTGCATGCACTGATCATGTGGCTGAACAGGCAATGATCACGTGGCTGATCGTGCACTGATTACGTGGCTCATCATGCACTGATCACGTGGCTGATCATGCACTGATCACGTGGGAGATCATGCACTGATCAAGTGGCTGATCATGCACTCTTCACGTGCCTGATCATGCAGTGATCACGTGGCTGACCATGCACTGTTCACGAAGCTGATCATACACTGATCACCTGTCTGTGCATGCACTGAACCCGTGGCTGAACTTGCTATAATCACGTGGCTGATCATGCACTGATCACGAAGCTGATCATACAATGGACACGTGACTGTACATGCACTGATCACTTGGCTGATCATACAGTGATCACGTGGCTGATCATGTACTGGTTACATGGGTGATCATGCACTGATCACGTAGCTATAATGCACTGATAACATGGCTATCATGCACTGATCACTTGGCTGATCATACAGTGATCACGTGGCTGATCATGTACTGGTTACATGGCTGATCATGCACTGATCACGTAGCTATAATGCACTGATAACATGGCTATCATGCACTGATCTCGTGGCTGATCAGACACTGATCATGAGGCTGTTTATGCACTCATCATGTGTCTGACTATACACTGATCACATTACTGCTAATGCACTGAACACGTGCTGATCATGCACTGATCACGTGGCTCATCATGCACTGATCACGAAGCTGATCATACACTGATTACGTGACTGTGCATGCACTGATAACTTGGCTGATCTTGCACTGTTCATGTGGTTGATCATGCACTGATCACGTGGTTGATCATACACTGATCACGTGGCTGATCATGAACTAATCACGAAGCTGATCATACACTGATCACGTGACTGTGCATGCACTGATCACGTGGCTGATCATGCACTGATCACGTGGCCGATCATGCACTGATCACGTGCCTGATCCTACACTGATCACGAGACTGCACATGCACTGATCACGTGGCTGATCATGCACTGATCATGAAGCTGATCATACACTGATCACGTGACTGTGCATGCACTGATCACATGGCTGATCATGCACTGATCACGTGGGAGATCATGCACTGATCACGTGGCTGATCATGCACTCTTCACTTGCCTGATCATGCAATGATCACGTGGCTGACCATGCACTGATTACGAAGCTGATCATACACTGATCACGTGACTGTGCATGCACTGATCACGTGGCTGAACATGCAATGATCACGTGGCTGATCATGCACTGATTACGTGGCTGATCATGCGCTGATCACGTAGCTATCATGCACTGTTCACATGGATATCAGGCACTGATCCATGGCTCATCATGCACTGTTATGTGATTGATCATGCAGGGGTCACGTGGCTATCATGCACTGATCACATGCCTGATCATGAACTGATCAAGTGCCTGATCATGCACTTATCACGTGACTGATCATGCACTCATCACATGCCTGATCATGCTCTGATCACGTGGCTGATCATACAGTGATCACGTGGCTGATCATGCACTGATTACGTGGCTGATCATGCACTGATCATGAAGCTGATCATACACTAATCCCGTGACTGTGCATGTACTGATCACACGGCTGATCATGCACTGATCACATGGCTGATCATACACTGATCACGTGCCTGATCATGCAGTGATCATGTGGTTGATCATGCAATGAAGACGAAGCTGATCATACACTGATCATGGGACCATGCATGCACTGATCACGTGGCTGATCATGCACTGATCACGTGACTGTGGATGCACTGATCACGTGGCTGAACATGAACTGATCACTAACCTGATCATACACTGATCACATGACTGTGGATGCACTGATCACGTGGCTGAACATTCAATGATCACGTGGCTTATCATGCCCTGATCACGTGGCTGATCATGCACTGATCACGTGGCTTATCATGCACTCTTTACGTTCCTGATCATGCACTGATCACGTGGCTGACCATGCACTGATCACGAAGCTGATCATACGCTGATCACCTGTCTGTGCATGCACTGATCCCGTGGCTGAACATGGAATGATCACGTGGTTGAACATGCAATGATCACAAAGGTGATCATACACTGGTCACGTGACTGTGCATGCACTGATCACGTGGATGATCATACAGTGATCACGTGGCTGATCATTCACTGATTACATGGCTGAACATGCACTGACCACGTAGCTATCATGCACTGATAACATGAGAGTCAAGCAATGATCACGCGGCTGATCATACACTGATCATGAGGCTGTTCATGCACTCATCACGTGTCTGATCATACACTGATCTCATTACTGATAATGCACTGAACACGTGCCTGATCATGCACTGATCACGTGCTTCATCATGCACTGATCACGAAGCTGATCATACACTGATTACGTGACTGTGCATGCACTGATCACTTGGCAGATCTTGCACTGTTCATGTGGCTGATCATGCACTGATCACGTGGCTGATCATGAACTGATCACGTGGCTGATCATGGGCTGATCACGTGCCTGATCATGCACTCATCACATGCCTGATCATGCTCTGATCACATGGCTGGTCATGCACTGAACACGTGGCTGATCATGCACTGATCACGTGGCTTATCATGCACTCTTTACGTTCCTGATCATGCACTGATCACGTGGCTGACCATGCACTGATCACGAAGCTGATCATACGCTGATCACCTGTCTGTGCATGCACTGATCCCGTGGCTGAACATGGAATGATCACGTGGTTGAACATGCAATGATCACGAAGGTGATCATACACTGGTCACGTGACTGTGCATGCACTGATCACGTGGATGATCATACAGTGATCACGTGGCTGATCATTCACTGATTACATGGCTGAACATGCACTGACCACGTAGCTATCATGCACTGATAACATGAGAGTCAAGCAATGATCACGCGGCTGATCATACACTGATCATGAGGCTGTTCATGCACTCATCACGTGTCTGATCATACACTGATCTCATTACTGATAATGCACTGAACACGTGCCTGATCATGCACTGATCACGTGCTTCATCATGCACTGATCACGAAGCTGATCATACACTGATTACGTGACTGTGCATGCACTGATCACTTGGCAGATCTTGCACTGTTCATGTGGCTGATCATGCACTGATCACGTGGCTGATCATGAACTGATCACGTGGCTGATCATGCGCTGATCACGTGCCTGATCATGCACTCATCACATGCCTGATCATGCTCTGATCACATGGCTGGTCATGCACTGAACACGTGGCTGATCATGCACTGATTACGTGGCTGATATTGCACTGATCATGAAGCTGATCATTCACTAATCCCGTGACTGTGCATGCACTGATCACACGGCTGATCATGCACTGATCACGTGGGTGATCATGCACTGATCACATGGCTGATCATACACTGATCACGTGCCTGATCATGCAGTGATCATGTGGTTGATCATGCAATGAAGACGAAGCTGATCATACACTGATCATGGGACCATGCATGCACTGATCACGTGGCTGATCATGCACTGATCACGTGACTGTGGATGCACTGATCACGTGGCTGAACATGAACTGATCACTAACCTGATCATACACTGATCACGTGACTGAGGATGCACTGATCACGTGGCTGAACATTCAATGATCACGTGGCTTATCATGCCCTGATCACGTGGCTGATCATGCACTGATCACGTGGCTCATCATGCACTCTTTACGTTCCTGATCATGCACTGATCACGTGGCTGACCATGCACTGATCACGAAGCTGATCATACGCTGATCACCTGTCTGTGCATGCACTGATCCCGTGGCTGAACATGGAATGATCACGTGGCTGATCATGCAATGATCACGAAGCTGATCATACACTGGTCACATGACTGTGCATGCACTGATCACGTGGATGATCATACAGTGATCACGTGGCTGATCATTCACTGATTACATGGCTGAACATGCACTGATCACGTAGTTATCATGCACTGATAACATGACAATCAAGCAATGATCACGCGGCTGATCATACACTGATCATGAGGCTGTTCATGCACTCATCACGTGTCTGATCATACACTGATCTCATTACTGATAATGCACTGAACACGTGCCTGATCATGCACTGATCACGTGCTTCATCATGCATTGATCACGAAGCTGATCATACACTGATTAGGTGACTGTGCATGCACTGATCACTTGGCAGATCTTGCACTGTTCATGTGGCTGATCATGTGCTGATCACGTGCCTGATCATGCACTCATCACATGCCTGATCATGCTCTGATCACGTGGCTGGTCATGCACTGAACACGTGGCTGATCATGCACTGATTACGTGGCTGATTATGCACTGATCATGAAGCTGATCATACACTAATCCCGTGACTGTGCATGCACTAATCACACGGCTGATCATGCACTGATCACGTGGGTGATCATGCACTGATCACATGGCTGATCATACACTGATCACGTGCCTGATCATGCAGTGATCATGTGGTTGATCATGCAATGAAGACGAAGCTGATCATACACTGATCATGGGACCATGCATGCACTGATCACGTGGCTGATCATGCACTGATCACGTGACTGTGGATGCACTGATCACGTGGCTGAACATGAACTGATCACTAACCTGATCATACACTGATCACGTGACTGTGGATGCACTGATCACGTGGCTGAACATTCAATGATCACGTGGCTTATCATGCACTGATCAGGTGGCTGATCATGCACTGATCACGTGGCTCATCATGCACTGATCACGAAGCTAATCATACACTGATTACGTGACTGTGCATGCACTGATCACTTGGCTGATCTTGCACTGTTCATGTGGCTGATCATGCACTGATCACGTGGTTGATCATACACTGATCACATGGCTGATCATGAACTAATCACGAAGCTGATCATACACTGATCACATGACTGTGCATGCACTGATCACGTGGCTGATCATACACTGATCACTTGGCTGATCATGCACTGATCACGTTCCTGATCATACACTGATCACGAGACTGCACATGCAGTGATCACCTGGCTGATCATTCACTCTTCAGTTGCCTGATCATGCACTGATCCCGTGGCTGACCATGCACTGATCACGAAGCTGATCATTCACTGATCACGTGACTGTGCATGCACTGATCATGTGGCTGAACAGGCAATGATCACGTGGCTGATCGTGCACTGATTACGTGGCTCATCATGCACTGATCACGTGGCTGATCATGCACTGATCACGTGGGAGATCATGCACTGATCAAGTGGCTGATCATGCACTCTTCACGTGCCTGATCATGCAGTGATCACGTGGCTGACCATGCACTGTTCACGAAGCTGATCATACACTGATCACCTGTCTGTGCATGCACTGAACCCGTGGCTGAACTTGCTATAATCACGTGGCTGATCATGCACTGATCACGAAGCTGATCATACAATGGACACGTGACTGTACATGCACTGATCACTTGGCTGATCATACAGTGATCACGTGGCTGATCATGTACTGGTTACATGGGTGATCATGCACTGATCACGTAGCTATAATGCACTGATAACATGGCTATCATGCACTGATCACTTGGCTGATCATACAGTGATCACGTGGCTGATCATGTACTGGTTACATGGCTGATCATGCACTGATCACGTAGCTATAATGCACTGATAACATGGCTATCATGCACTGATCTCGTGGCTGATCAGACACTGATCATGAGGCTGTTTATGCACTCATCATGTGTCTGACTATACACTGATCACATTACTGCTAATGCACTGAACACGTGCTGATCATGCACTGATCACGTGGCTCATCATGCACTGATCACGAAGCTGATCATACACTGATTACGTGACTGTGCATGCACTGATAACTTGGCTGATCTTGCACTGTTCATGTGGTTGATCATGCACTGATCACGTGGTTGATCATACACTGATCACGTGGCTGATCATGAACTAATCACGAAGCTGATCATACACTGATCACGTGACTGTGCATGCACTGATCACGTGGCTGATCATGCACTGATCACGTGGCCGATCATGCACTGATCACGTGCCTGATCCTACACTGATCACGAGACTGCACATGCACTGATCACGTGGCTGATCATGCACTGATCATGAAGCTGATCATACACTGATCACGTGACTGTGCATGCACTGATCACATGGCTGATCATGCACTGATCACGTGGGAGATCATGCACTGATCACGTGGCTGATCATGCACTCTTCACTTGCCTGATCATGCAATGATCACGTGGCTGACCATGCACTGATTACGAAGCTGATCATACACTGATCACGTGACTGTGCATGCACTGATCACGTGGCTGAACATGCAATGATCACGTGGCTGATCATGCACTGATTACGTGGCTGATCATGCGCTGATCACGTAGCTATCATGCACTGTTCACATGGATATCAGGCACTGATCCATGGCTCATCATGCACTGTTATGTGATTGATCATGCAGGGGTCACGTGGCTATCATGCACTGATCACATGCCTGATCATGAACTGATCAAGTGCCTGATCATGCACTTATCACGTGACTGATCATGCACTCATCACATGCCTGATCATGCTCTGATCACGTGGCTGATCATACAGTGATCACGTGGCTGATCATGCACTGATTACGTGGCTGATCATGCACTGATCATGAAGCTGATCATACACTAATCCCGTGACTGTGCATGTACTGATCACACGGCTGATCATGCACTGATCACATGGCTGATCATACACTGATCACGTGCCTGATCATGCAGTGATCATGTGGTTGATCATGCAATGAAGACGAAGCTGATCATACACTGATCATGGGACCATGCATGCACTGATCACGTGGCTGATCATGCACTGATCACGTGACTGTGGATGCACTGATCACGTGGCTGAACATGAACTGATCACTAACCTGATCATACACTGATCACGTGACTGTGGATGCACTGATCACGTGGCTGAACATTCAATGATCACGTGGCTTATCATGCCCTGATCACGTGGCTGATCATGCACTGATCACGTGGCTTATCATGCACTCTTTACGTTCCTGATCATGCACTGATCACGTGGCTGACCATGCACTGATCACGAAGCTGATCATACGCTGATCACCTGTCTGTGCATGCACTGATCCCGTGGCTGAACATGGAATGATCACGTGGTTGAACATGCAATGATCACAAAGGTGATCATACACTGGTCACGTGACTGTGCATGCACTGATCACGTGGATGATCATACAGTGATCACGTGGCTGATCATTCACTGATTACATGGCTGAACATGCACTGACCACGTAGCTATCATGCACTGATAACATGAGAGTCAAGCAATGATCACGCGGCTGATCATACACTGATCATGAGGCTGTTCATGCACTCATCACGTGTCTGATCATACACTGATCTCATTACTGATAATGCACTGAACACGTGCCTGATCATGCACTGATCACGTGCTTCATCATGCACTGATCACGAAGCTGATCATACACTGATTACGTGACTGTGCATGCACTGATCACTTGGCAGATCTTGCACTGTTCATGTGGCTGATCATGCACTGATCACGTGGCTGATCATGAACTGATCACGTGGCTGATCATGGGCTGATCACGTGCCTGATCATGCACTCATCACATGCCTGATCATGCTCTGATCACATGGCTGGTCATGCACTGAACACGTGGCTGATCATGCACTGATTACGTGCCTGATCATGCACTGATCATGAAGCTGATCATTCACTAATCCCGTGACTGCATGCACTGATCACACGGCTGATCATGCACTGATCACGTGGGTGATCATGCACTGATCACATGGCTGATCATACACTGATCACGTGCCTGATCATGCAGTGATCATGTGGTTGATCATGCAATGAAGACGAAGCTGATCATACACTGATCATGGGACCATGCATGCACTGATCACGTGGCTGATCATGCACTGATCACGTGACTGTGGATGCACTGATCACGTGGCTGAACATGAACTGATCACTAACCTGATCATACACTGATCACGTGACTGAGGATGCACTGATCACGTGGCTGAACATTCAATGATCACGTAGCTTATCATGCCCTGATCACGTGGCTGATCATGCACTGATCACGTGGCTTATCATGCACTCTTTACGTTCCTGATCATGCACTGATCACGTGGCTGACCATGCACTGATCACGAAGCTGATCATACGCTGATCACCTGTCTGTGCATGCACTGATCCCGTGGCTGAACATGGAATGATCACGTGGCTGATCATGCAATCATCACGAAGCTGATCATACACTGGTCACGTGACTCTGCATGCACTGATCACGTGGATGATCATACAGTGATCACGTTGCTGATCATTCACTGATTACATGGCTGAACATGCACTGATCACGTAGTTATCATGCACTGATAACATGACAATCAAGCAATGATCATGCGGCTGATCATACACTGATCATGAGGCTGTTCATGCACTCATCACGTGTCTGATCATACACTGATCTCATTACTGATAATGCACTGAACACGTGCCTGATCATGCACTGATCACGTGCTTCATCATGCATTGATCACGAAGCTGATCATACACTGATTAGGTGACTGTGCATGCACTGATCACTTGGCAGATCTTGCACTGTTCATGTGGCTGATCATGTGCTGATCACGTGCCTGATCATGCACTCATCACATGCCTGATCATGCTCTGATCACGTGGCTGGTCATGCACTGAACACGTGGCTGATCATGCACTGATTACGTGGCTGATCATGCACTGATCATGAAGCTGATCATACACTAATCCCGTGACTGTGCATGCACTAATCACACGGCTGATCATGCACTGATCACGTGGGTGATCATGCACTGATCACATGGCTGATCATACACTGATCACGTGCCTGATCATGCAGTGATCATGTGGTTGATCATGCAATGAAGACGAAGCTGATCATACACTGATCATGGGACCATGCATGCACTGATCACGTGGCTGATCATGCACTGATCACGTGACTGTGGATGCACTGATCACGTGGCTGAACATGAACTGATCACTAACCTGATCATACACTGATCACGTGACTGTGGATGCACTGATCACGTGGCTGAACATTCAATGATCACGTGGCTTATCATGCACTGATCAGGTGGCTGATCATGCACTGATCACGTGGCTAATCATGCACTGATCACGTGGGAGATCATGCACTGATCAAGTGGCTGATCATGCACTCTTCACGTGCCTGATCATGCAGTGATCACGTGGCTGACCATGCCCTGTTCACGAAGCTGATCATACACTGATCACCTGTCTGTGCATGCACTGAACCTGTGGCTGAAATTGCTATGATCACGTGGCTGATCATGCACTGATCACGAAGCTGATCATACAATGGACACGTGACTGTACATGCACTGATCACTTGGCTGATCATACAGTGATCACGTGGCTGATCATGCACTGGTTACATGGCTGATCATGCACTGATCACGTAGCTATAATGCACTGATAACATGGCTATCATGCACTGATCTCGTGGCTGATCAGACACTGATCATGAGGCTGTTTATGTACTCATCATGTGTCTGACTATACACTGATCACATTACTGATAATGCACTGAACACGTGCTGATCATGCACTGATCACGTGGCTCATCATGCACTGATCACGAAGCTGATCATACACTGATTACGTGACTGTGCATGCACTGATAACTTGGCTGATCTTGCACTGTTCATGTGGTTGATCATGCACTGATCACGTGGTTGATCATACACTGATCACGTGGCTGATCATGAACTAATCACGAAGCTGATCATACACTGATCACGTGACTGTGCATGCATGATCACGTGGCTGATCATGCACTGATCACGTGGCCGATCATGCACTGATCACGTGCCTGATCCTACACTGATCACGAGACTGCACATGCACTGATCACGTGGCTGATCATGCACTGATCATGAAGCTGATCATACACTGATCACGTGACTGTGCATGCACTGATCACATGGCTGATCATGCACTGATCACGTGGGAGATCATGCACTGATCACGTGGCTGATCATGCACTCTTCACTTGCCTGATCATGCAATGATCACGTGGCTGACCATGCACTGATTACGAAGCTGATCATACACTGATCACGTGACTGTGCATGCACTGATCACGTGGCTGAACATGCAATGATCACGTGGCTGATCATGCACTGATTACGTGGCTGATCATGCGCTGATCACGTAGCTATCATGCACTGTTCACATGGATATCAGGCACTGATCCATGGCTCATCATGCACTGTTATGTGATTGATCATGCAGGGGTCACGTGGCTATCATGCACTGATCACATGCCTGATCATGAACTGATCAAGTGCCTGATCATGCACTTATCACGTGACTGATCATGCACTCATCACATGCCTGATCATGCTCTGATCACGTGGCTGATCATACAGTGATCACGTGGCTGATCATGCACTGATTACGTGGCTGATCATGCACTGATCATGAAGCTGATCATACACTAATCCCGTGACTGTGCATGCACTGATCACACGGCTGATCATGCACTCTTCACGTGGGTGATCATGCACTGATCACATGGCTGATCATACACTGATCACGTGCCTGATCATGCAGTGATCATGTGGTTGATCATGCAATGAAGACGAAGCTGATCATACACTGATCATGGGACCATGCATGCACTGATCACGTGGCTGATCATGCACTGATCACGTGACTGTGGATGCACTGATCATGTGGCTGAACATGAACTGATCACTAACCTGATCATACACTGATCTCGTGACTGTGGATGCACTGATCACGTGGCTGAACATTCAATGATCACGTGGCTTATCATGCCCTGATCACGTGGCTGATCATGCACTGATCACGTGGCTTATCATGCACTCTTTACGTTCCTGATCATGCACTGATCACGTGGCTGACCATGCACTGATCACGAAGCTGATCATACGCTGATCACCTGTCTGTGCCTGCACTGATCCCGTGGCTGAACATGGAATGATCACGTGGTTGAACATGCAATGATCACGAAGGTGATCATACACTGGTCACGTGACTGTGCATGCACTGATCACGTGGATGATCATACAATGATCACCTGGCTGATCATTCACTGATTACATGGCTGAACATGCACTGACCACGTAGCTATCATGCACTGATAACATGACAGTCAAGCAATGATCACGCGGCTGATCATACACTGATCATGAGGCTGTTCATGCACTCATCACGTGTCTGATCATACACTGATCTCATTACTGATAATGCACTGAACACGTGCCTGATCATGCACTGATCACGTGCTTCATCATGCACTGATCACGAAGCTGATCATACACTGATTACGTGACTGTGCATGCACTGATCACTTGGCAGATCTTGCACTGTTCATGTGGCTGATCATGCACTGATCACGTGGCTGATCATGAACTGATCACGTGGCTGATCATGCGCTGATCACGTGCCTGATCATGCACTCATCACATGCCTGATCATGCTCTGATCACATGGCTGGTCATGCACTGAACACGTGGCTGATCATGCACTGATTACGTGGCTGATCATGCACTGATCATGAAGCTGATCATACACTAATCCCGTGACTGCATGCACTGATCACACGGCTGATCATGCACTGATCACGTGGGTGATCATGCACTGATCACATGGCTGATCATACACTGATCACGTGCCTGATCATGCAGTGATCATGTGGTTGATCATGCAATGAAGACGAAGCTGATCATACACTGATCATGGGACCATGCATGCACTGATCACGTGGCTGATCATGCACTGATCACGTGACTGTGGATGCACTGATCACGTGGCTGAACATGAACTGATCACTAACCTGATCATACACTGATCACGTGACTGTGGATGCACTGATCACGTGGCTGAAGATTCAATGATCACGTGGCTTATCATGCCCTGATCACGTGGCTGATCATGCACTGATCACGTGGCTTATCATGCACTCTTTACGTTCCTGATCATGCACTGATCACGTGGCTGACCATGCACTGATCACGAAGCTGATCATACGCTGATCACCTGTCTGTGCATGCACTGATCCCGTGGCTGAACATGGAATGATCACGTGGTTGAACATGCAATGATCACGAAGGTGATCATACACTGGTCACGTGACTGTGCATGCACTGATCACGTGGATGATCATACAGTGATCACGTGGCTGATCATTCACTGATTACATGGCTGAACATGCACTGACCACGTAGCTATCATGCACTGATAACATGAGAGTCAAGCAATGATCACGCGGCTGATCATACACTGATCATGAGGCTGTTCATGCACTCATCACGTGTCTGATCATACACTGATCTCATTACTGATAATGCACTGAACACGTGCCTGATCATGCACTGATCACATGCTTCATCATACACTGATCACGAAGCTGATCATACACTGATTAGGTGACTGTGCATGCACTGATCACTTGGCAGATCTTGCACTGTTCATGTGGCTGATCATGTGCTGATCACGTGCCTGATCATGCACTCATCACATGCCTGATCATGCTCTGATCACGTGGCTGGTCATGCACTGAACACGTGGCTGATCATGCACTGATTACGTGGCTGATCATGCACTGATCATGAAGCTGATCATACACTAATCCCGTGACTGTGCATGCACTAATCACACGGCTGATCATGCACTGATCACGTGGGTGATCATGCACTGATCACATGGCTGATCATACACTGATCACGTGCCTGATCATGCAGTGATCATGTGGTTGATCATGCAATGAAGACGAAGCTGATCATACACTGATCATGGGACCATGCATGCACTGATCACGTGGCTGATCATGCACTGATCACGTGACTGTGGATGCACTGATCACGTGGCTGAACATGAACTGATCACTAACCTGATCATACACTGATCACGTGACTGTGGATGCACTGATCACGTGGCTGAAGATTCAATGATCACGTGGCTTATCATGCACTGATCAGGTGGCTGATCATGCACTGATCACGTGGCTGATCATGCACTGATCACGTGGCTGATCATGCGCTGATCACGTGCCTGATCATACACGGATCACTAGACTGCACATGCACTGATCACGTGGCTGGTCATGCACTGAACACGTGGCTGATCATGCACTGATCATGAAGCTGATCATACACTGATCACGTGACTGTGCATGCAATGATCACGTGGCTGATCATGCACTGATCACGAAGCTGATCATACACTGATCACGTTGCTGTGCATGCACTGATCCCGTGGCTGAACATGCAATGGTCACGTGGCTGATCATGCACTGAACACGAAGCTGATCATACACTGGTCACGTGTCTGTGCATGCACTGATGACCTGGCTGATCATTCACTCTTCACTTGCCTGATCATGCACTGATAACGTGGCTGATCATGCACTGATCACGAAGCTGATCATACACTGCTCACGTGACTGTGCATGCACTGATCACGTGACTGATCATACAGTGATCACGTGGCTGATCATGCACTGATCACGTAGCTATCATGCACTGGTCACATGGCTATCATGCACTGATCCCATGGCCCATCATGCACTGATCACGTGACTGATCATGCAGGGGTCACGTGGCTGTCATGCACTGATCACGCGGCTGATCATACACTGATCTTGTGACTGATTAGACAATGATCACATGCCTGATCAGTAACTGATCACGTGCCTTATCATGCACTTATTACGTGACTCATCATGCACTCATCACCTGCCTGATCGAGCACTGATCACGTGGCTGATCCTGCACTGATCACGAAGCTGATCATACACTGGTCACGTGACTGTGCATGCACTGATCATGTGGCTGATCATACAGTGATCACGTGGCTGATCATGCACTGATCACGTGGCTGATCATGCACTGATTACATGGCTGATCATGCACTGATCACGTAGCTATCATGCACTGATAACATGGCTATCATGCACTGATCACACGGCTGATCATACACTGATCATGAGGCTGTTCATGCACTCATCACGTGTCTGATCATACACTGATCACATTACTGATAATGCACTGAACACGTGCCTGATCGAGCACTGATCACGTGGCTGATCCTGCACTGATCACGAAGCTGATCATACACTGGTCACGTGACTGTGCATGCACTGATCATGTGGCTGATCATACAGTGATCACGTGGCTGATCATGCACTGATCACGTGGCTGATCATGCACTGATTACATGGCTGATCATGCACTGATCACGTAGCTATCATGCACTGATAACATGGCTATCATGCACTGATCACACGGCTGATCATACACTGATCATGAGGCTGTTCATGCACTCATCACGTGTCTGATCATACACTGATCACATTACTGATAATGCACTGAACACGTGCCTGATCATGCACTGATCACGTGGCTCATCATGCACTGATCACGAAGCTGATCATACACTGATTACATGACTCTGCATGCACTGATCACTTGGCTGATCTTGCACTGTTCATGTGGCTGATCATGCACTGATCACGTGGTTGATCATACACTGATCACGTGCCTGATCCTACACTGATCACGAGACTGCACATGCACTGATCACGTGCCTGATCATGCACTGATCATGAAGCTGATCATACACTGATCACGTGACTGCATGCACTGATCACGTGGCTGATCATGCACTGATCATGAGGCTGTTCATGCACTCATCACGTGTCTGATCATACACTGATCTCATTACTGGTAATGCACTGAACACGTGCCTGATCATGCACTGATCACGTGCTTCATCATGCACTGTTCAGGAAGCTGATCAGACACTGAGGAGGTGACTGTGCATGCACTGATCACTTGGCAGATATTGCACTGTTCATGTGGCTGATCATGCACTGATCACGTGGCTGATCATGCACTGATCACGTGGCTGATCATGCTCTGATCACGTGCCTGATCATACACGGATCACTAGACTCCACATGCACTGATCACGTGGCTGGTCATGCACTGAACACGTGGCTGATCATGCACTGATCATGAAGCTGATCATACACTGATCACGTGACTGTGCATGCACTGATCCCGTGGCTGAACATGCACTGGTCACGTGGCTGATCATGCACTGATCACGAAGCTGATCATACACTGGTCACGTGACTGTGCATGCACTTATCACGTGGCTGATCATACAGTAATCACGTGGGTGATCATGCACTGACTACATGGCTGATCATGCAGTGATCACGTAGCTATCATGCACTATTAACATGGCTATCATGCACTGATCACACGGCTGATCGTACACTGATCATGAGGCTGTTTATGCACTCATCACGTGTCTGATCATACACTGATATAATTACTGATAATGCACTGAACACGTGCCTGATCATGCACTGATCACGTGGCTCATCATGCACTGATCACGAAGCTAATCATACACTGATTACGTGACTGTGCATGCACTGATCACTTGGCTGATCTTGCACTGTTCATGTGGCTGATCATGCACTGATAACGTGGTTGATCATACACTGATCACATGGCTGATCATGAACTAATCACGAAGCTGATCATACACTGATCACATGACTGTGCATGCACTGATCACGTGGCTGATCATGCACTGATCACTTGGCTGATCATGCACTGATCACATTCCTGATCATACACTGATCACGAGACTGCACATGCACTGATCACCTGGCTGATCATTCACTCTTCACTTGCCTGATCATGCACTGATCACGTGGCTGACCATGCACTGATCACGAAGCTGATCATTCACTGATCACGTGACTGTGCATGCACTGATCATGTGGCTGAACAGGCAATGATCACGTGGCTGATCGTGCACTGATTACGTGGCTCATCATGCACTGATCACGTGGCTGATCATGCACTGATCACGTGGGAGATCATGCACTGATCAAGTGGCTGATCATGCACTCTTCACGTGCCTGATCATGCAGTGATCACGTGGCTGACCATGCCCTGTTCACGAAGCTGATCATACACTGATCACCTGTCTGTGCATGCACTGAACCCGTGGCTGAAATTGCTATGATCACGTGGCTGATCATGCACTGATCACGAAGCTGATCATACAATGGACACGTGACTGTACATGCACTGATCACTTGGCTGATCATACAGTGATCACGTGGCTGATCATGTACTGGTTACATGGCTGATCATGCACTGATCACGTAGCTATAATGCACTGATAACATGGCTATCATGCACTGATCTCGTGGCTGATCAGACACTGATCATGAGGCTGTTTATGCACTCATCATGTGTCTGACTATACACTGATCACATTACTGCTAATGCACTGAACACGTGCTGATCATGCACTGATCACGTGGCTCATCATGCACTGATCACGAAGCTGATCATACACTGATTACGTGACTGTGCATGCACTGATAACTTGGCTGATCTTGCACTGTTCATGTGGTTGATCATGCACTGATCACGTGGTTGATCATACACTGATCACGTGGCTGATCATGAACTAATCACGAAGCTGATCATACACTGATCACGTGACTGTGCATGCACTGATCACGTGGCTGATCATGCACTGATCACGTGGCCGATCATGCACTGATCACGTGCCTGATCCTACACTGATCACGAGACTGCACATGCACTGATCACGTGGCTGATCATGCACTGATCATGAAGCTGATCATACACTGATCACGTGACTGTGCATGCACTGATCACATGGCTGATCATGCACTGATCACGTGGGAGATCATGCACTGATCACGTGGCTGATCATGCACTCTTCACTTGCCTGATCATGCAATGATCACGTGGCTGACCATGCACTGATTACGAAGCTGATCATACACTGATCACGTGACTGTGCATGCACTGATCACGTGGCTGAACATGCAATGATCACGTGGCTGATCATGCACTGATTACGTGGCTGATCATGCGCTGATCACGTAGCTATCATGCACTGTTCACATGGATATCAGGCACTGATCCATGGCTCATCATGCACTGTTATGTGATTGATCATGCAGGGGTCACGTGGCTATCATGCACTGATCACATGCCTGATCATGAACTGATCAAGTGCCTGATCATGCACTTATCACGTGACTGATCATGCACTCATCACATGCCTGATCATGCTCTGATCACGTGGCTGATCATACAGTGATCACGTGGCTGATCATGCACTGATTACGTGGCTGATCATGCACTGATCATGAAGCTGATCATACACTAATCCCGAGACTGTGCATGCACTGATCACACGGCTGATCATGCACTGATCACGTGGGTGATCATGCACTGATCACATGGCTGATCATACACTGATCACGTGCCTGATCATGCAGTGATCATGTGGTTGATCATGCAATGAAGACGAAGCTGATCATACACTGATCATGGGACCATGCATGCACTGATCACACGGCTGATCGTACACTGATCATGAGGCTGTTTATGCACTCATCACGTGTCTGATCATACACTGATATAATTACTGATAATGCACTGAACACGTGCCTGATCATGCACTGATCACGTGGCTCATCATGCACTGATCACGAAGCTAATCATACACTGATTACGTGACTGTGCATGCACTGATCACTTGGCTGATCTTGCACTGTTCATGTGGCTGATCATGCACTGATCACGTGGTTGATCATACACTGATCACATGGCTGATCATGAACTAATCACGAAGCTGATCATACACTGATCACATGACTGTGCATGCACTGATCACGTGGCTGATCATGCACTGATCACTTGGCTGATCATGCACTGATCACGTTCCTGATCATACACTGATCACGAGACTGCACATGCACTGATCACCTGGCTGATCATTCACTCTTCACTTGCTTGGTCATGCACTGATCCCGTGGCTGACCATGCACTGATCACGAAGCTGATCATTCACTGATCACGTGACTGTGCATGCACTGATCATGTGGCTGAACAGGCAATGATCACGTGGCTGATCGTGCACTGATTACGTGGCTCATCATGCACTGATCACGTGGCTGATCATGCACTGATCACGTGGGAGATCATGCACTGATCAAGTGGCTGATCATGCACTCTTCACGTGCCTGATCATGCAGTGATCACGTGGCTGACCATGCACTGTTCACGAAGCTGATCATACACTGATCACCTGTCTGTGCATGCACTGAACCCGTGGCTGAAATTGCTATGATCACGTGGCTGATCATGCACTGATCACGAAGCTGATCATACAATGGACAAGTGACTGTACATGCACTGATCACTTGGCTGATCATACAGTGATCACGTGGCTGATCATGTACTGGTTACATGGCTGATCATGCACTGATCACGTAGCTATAATGCACTGATAACATGGCTATCATGCACTGATCTCGTGGCTGATCAGACACTGATCATGAGGCTGTTTATGCACTCATCATGTGTCTGACTATACACTGATCACATTACTGATAATGCACTGAACACGTGCTGATCATGCACTGATCACGTGGCTCATCATGCACTGACCACGAAGCTGATCATACACTGATTACGTGACTGTGCATGCACTGATAACTTGGCTGATCTTGCACTGTTCATGTGGTTGATCATGCACTGATCACGTGGTTGATCATACACTGATCACGTGGCTGATCATGAACTAATCACGAAGCTGATCATACACTGATCACGTGACTGTGCATGCATGATCACGTGGCTGATCATGCACTGATCACGTGGCCGATCATGCACTGATCACGTGCCTGATCCTACACTGATCACGAGACTGCACATGCACTGATCACGTGGCTGATCATGCACTGATCATGAAGCTGATCATACACTGATCACGTGACTGTGCATGCACTGATCACATGGCTGATCATGCACTGATCACGTGGGAGATCATGCACTGATCACGTGGCTGATCATGCACTCTTCACTTGCCTGATCATGCAATGATCACGTGGCTGACCATGCACTGATTACGAAGCTGATCATACACTGATCACGTGACTGTGCATGCGCTGATCACGTGGCTGAACAAGCAATGATCACGTGGCTGATCATGCACTGATTACGTGGCTGATCATGCGCTGATCACGTAGCTATCATGCACTGTTCACATGGATATCAGGCACTGATCCATGGCTCATCATGCACTGTTATGTGATTGATCATGCAGGGGTCACGTGGCTATCATGCACTGATCACATGCCTGATCATGAACTGATCAAGTGCCTGATCATGCACTTATCACGTGACTGATCATGCACTCATCACATGCCTGATCATGCTCTGATCACGTGGCTGATCATACAGTGATCACGTGGCTGATCATGCACTGATTACGTGGCTGATCATGCACTGATCATGAAGCTGATCATACACTAATCCCGAGACTGTGCATGCACTGATCACACGGCTGATCATGCACTGATCACGTGGGTGATCATGCACTGATCACATGGCTGATCATACACTGATCACGTGCCTGATCATGCAGTGATCATGTGGTTGATCATGCAATGAAGACGTAGCTGATCATACACTGATCATGGGACCATGCATGCACTGATCACACGGCTGATCGTACACTGATCATGAGGCTGTTTATGCACTCATCACGTGTCTGATCATACACTGATATAATTACTGATAATGCACTGAACACGTGCCTGATCATGCACTGATCACGTGGCTCATCATGCACTGATCACGAAGCTAATCATACACTGATTACGTGACTGTGCATGCACTGATCACTTGGCTGATCTTGCACTGTTCATGTGGCTGATCATGCACTGATCACGTGGTTGATCATACACTGATCACATGGCTGATCATGAACTAATCACGAAGCTGATCATACACTGATCACATGACTGTGCATGCACTGATCACGTGGCTGATCATGCACTGATCACTTGGCTGATCATGCACTGATCACGTTCCTGATCATACACTGATCACGAGACTGCACATGCAGTGATCACCTGGCTGATCATTCACTCTTCACTTGCCTGATCATGCACTGATCCCGTGGCTGACCATGCACTGATCACGAAGCTGATCATTCACTGATCACGTGACTGTGCATGCACTGATCATGTGGCTGAACAGGCAATGATCACGTGGCTGATCGTGCACTGATTACGTGGCTCATCATGCACTGATCACGTGGCTGATCATGCACTGATCACGTGGGAGATCATGCACTGATCAAGTGGCTGATCATGCACTCTTCACGTGCCTGATCATGCAGTGATCACGTGGCTGACCATGCACTGTTCACGAAGCTGATCATACACTGATCACCTGTCTGTGCATGCACTGAACCCGTGGCTGAAATTGCTATGATCACGTGGCTGATCATGCACTGATCACGAAGCTGATCATACAATGGACACGTGACTGTACATGCACTGATCACTTGGCTGATCATACAGTGATCACGTGGCTGATCATGTACTGGTTACATGGCTGATCATGCACTGATCACGTAGCTATAATGCACTGATAACATGGCTATCATGCACTGATCTCGTGGCTGATCAGACACTGATCATGAGGCTGTTTATGCACTCATCATGTGTCTGACTATACACTGATCACATTACTGCTAATGCACTGAACACGTGCTGATCATGCACTGATCACGTGGCTCATCATGCACTGATCACGAAGCTGATCATACACTGATTACGTGACTGTGCATGCACTGATAACTTGGCTGATCTTGCACTGTTCATGTGGTTGATCATGCACTGATCACGTGGTTGATCATACACTGATCACGTGGCTGATCATGAACTAATCACGAAGCTGATCATACACTGATCACGTGACTGTGCATGCACTGATCACGTGGCTGATCATGCACTGATCACGTGGCCGATCATGCACTGATCACGTGCCTGATCCTACACTGATCACGAGACTGCACATGCACTGATCACGTGGCTGATCATGCACTGATCATGAAGCTGATCATACACTGATCACGTGACTGTGCATGCACTGATCACATGGCTGATCATGCACTGATCACGTGGGAGATCATGCACTGATCACGTGGCTGATCATGCACTCTTCACTTGCCTGATCATGCAATGATCACGTGGCTGACCATGCACTGATTACGAAGCTGATCATACACTGATCACGTGACTGTGCATGCACTGATCACGTGGCTGAACATGCAATGATCACGTGGCTGATCATGCACTGATTACGTGGCTGATCATGCGCTGATCACGTAGCTATCATGCACTGTTCACATGGATATCAGGCACTGATCCATGGCTCATCATGCACTGTTATGTGATTGATCATGCAGGGGTCACGTGGCTATCATGCACTGATCACATGCCTGATCATGAACTGATCAAGTGCCTGATCATGCACTTATCACGTGACTGATCATGCACTCATCACATGCCTGATCATGCTCTGATCACGTGGCTGATCATACAGTGATCACGTGGCTGATCATGCACTGATTACGTGGCTGATCATGCACTGATCATGAAGCTGATCATACACTAATCCCGTGACTGTGCATGCACTGATCACACGGCTGATCATGCACTGATCACGTGGGTGATCATGCACTGATCACATGGCTGATCATACACTGATCACGTGCCTGATCATGCAGTGATCATGTGGTTGATCATGCAATGAAGACGAAGCTGATCATACACTGATCATGGGACCATGCATGCACTGATCACGTGGCTGATCATGCACTGATCACGTGACTGTGGATGCACTGATCACGTGGCTGAACATGAACTGATCACTAACCTGATCATACACTGATCTCGTGACTGTGGATGCACTGATCACGTGGCTTATCATGCCCTGATCACGTGGCTGATCATGCACTGATCACGTGGCTTATCATGCACTCTTTACGTTCCTGATCATGCACTGATCACGTGGCTGATCATGCGCTGATCCCGTGCCTGATCATACAGGGATCACTAGACTGCACATGCACTGATCACGTGGCTGATCATGCACTGATCACGTGGCTGATCATGCACTGATCACGTGGCTTATCATGCACTCTTCACGTTCCTGATCATGCACTGATCACGTGGCTGACCATGCACTGATCACGAAGCTGATCATATGCTGATCACGTGTCTGTGAATGCACTGATCCCGTGGCTGAACATGGAATGATCACGTGGCTGATCATGCAATGATCACGAAGCTGATCATACACTGGTCACGTGACTGTGCATGCACTGATCACGTGGATGATCATACAGTGATCACGTGGCTGATCATTCACTGATTACATGGCTGAACATGCACTGATCACGTAGCTATCATGCACTGATAACATGACAGTCAAGCAATGATCACGCGGCTGATCATACACTGATCATGAGGCTGTTCATGCACTCATCACGTGTCTGATCATACACTGATCTCATTACTGATAATGCACTGAACACGTGCCTGATCATGCACTGATCATGAAGCTGATCACACACTAATCCCGTGACTGCATGCACTGATCACACGGCGGATCATGCACTGATCACGTGGGTGATCATGCACTGATCACATGGCTGATCATACACTGATCACGTGCCTGATCATGCAGTGATCATGTGGTTGATCATGCAATGAAGACGAAGCTGATCATACACTGATCATGGGACCATGCATGCACTGATCACGTGGCTGATCATGCACTGATCACGTGACTGTGGATGCACTGATCACGTGGCTGAACATGAACTGATCACTAACCTGATCATACACTGATCACGTGACTGTGGATGCACTGATCACGTGGCTGAACATTCAATGATCACGTGGCTTATCATGCCCTGATCACGTGGCTGATCATGCACTGATCACGTGGCTTATCATGCACTCTTTACGTTCCTGATCATGCACTGATCACGTGGCTGATCATGCACTGATCACGTGGCTGATCATGCACTGATCACGAAGCTGATCATACACTGATCACGTGACTCTCATGCACTGATCCCGTGGCAGAACATGCAATGGTCACGTGGCTGATCATGCACTGAACACGAAGCTGATCATACACTGGTCACGTGACTGTGCATGCACTGATGACCTGGCTGATCATTCACTCTTCACTTGCCTGATCATGCACTGATAACGTGGCTGACCATGCACTGATCACGAAGCTGATCATTCACTGATCACGTGACTGTGCATGCACTGATCACGTGACTGAACAGGCAATGATCACGTGGCTGATCATGCACTGATTACGTGGCTCATCATGCACTGATCACGTGGCTGATCATGCACTGATCATGAAGCTGATCATACAATGATCACGTGACTGTGCAATCACTGATCACATGGCTGATCATGCACTGATCACGTGGGACATCATGCACTGATCACGTGGCTGATCATGCACTCTCCACTTGCCTGATCATGCAATGATCATGTGGCTGACCATGCACTGATTACGAAGCTGATCATACACTGATCACATGACTGTGCATGCACTGATCACGTGGCTGAACATGCAATGATCACGTGGCTGATCATGCACTGATTACGTGGCTGATCATGCACTGATCATGAAGCTGATCATACACTAATCCCGTGACTGTGCATGCACTGATCACACGGCTGATCATGCACTGATCACGTGGGTGATCATGCACTGATCACATGGCTGATCATACACTGATCACGTGCCTCATCATGCAGTGATCATGTGGTTGATCATGTAATGAAGACGAAGCTGATCATACACTGATCATGGGACCATGCATGCACTGATCACGTGGCTGATCATGCACTGATCACGTGACTGTGGATGCACTGATCACGTGGCTGAACATGAACTGATCACGAACCTGATCATACACTGATCACGTGACTGTGGATGCACTGATCACGTGGCTGAACATTCAATGATCACGTGGCTTATCATGCACTGATCACGTGGCTGATCATGCACTGATCACGTGGCTGATCATGCGCTGATCCCGTGCCTGATCATACAGGGATCACTAGACTGCACATGCACTGATCACGTGGCTGATCATGCACTGATCACGTGGCTGATCATGCACTGATCACGTGGCTTATCATGCACTCTTCACGTGCCTGATCATGCACTGATCACGTGGCTGACCATGCACTGATCACGAAGCTGATCATACGCTGATCACGTGTCTGTGCATGCACTGATCCCGTGGCTGAACATGGAATGATCACGTGGCTGATCATGCAATGATCACGAAGCTGATCATACACTGGTGACGTGACTGTGCATGCACTTATCACGTGGATGATCATACAGTGATCACGTGGCTGATCATTCACTGATTACATGGCTGAACATGCACTGATCACGTAGCTATCATGCACTGATAACATGACAGTCAAGCAATGATCACGCGGCTGATCATACACTGATCATGAGGCTGTTCATGCACTCATCACGTGTCTGATCATACACTGATCTCATTACTGATAATGCACTGAACACGTGCCTGATCATGCACTGATCACGTGCTTCATCATGCACTGATTACGAAGCTGATCATACACTGATTACGTGACTGTGCATGCACTGATCACTTGGCAGATCTTGCACTGTTCATGTGGCTGATCATGCACTGATCACGTGGCTGATCATGCACTGATCACGTGGCTGATCATGCGCTGATCACGTGCCTGATCATACACGGATCACTAGACTGCACATGCACTGATCACGTGGCTGGTCATGCACTGCACACGTGGCTGATCATGCACTGATCATGAAGCTGATCATACACTGATCACATGACTGTGCATGCAATGATCAGGTGGCTGATCATGCACTGATCACGTGGTTGATTATACACTGATCACGTGGGTGACCGTTAACTAATCACGAAGCTTATCATACACTGATCACGTGACTGTGCATGCACTGATACGTGGTTGATCATACACTGATCACGTGCCTGATCATACACTGACCACGAGACTGCAAATGCACTGATCACGTGGCTGATCATGCACTGATCATGAAGCTGATCATACACTGATCACCGGACTGTGCATGCACTGATCATGTGGTTGATCCTGCACTGATCACCTGGCTGATCATGCACTGATAACCTTGCTATCATACACTGATCACGTGACTGTTCAAGCCCTCTTCACGTGCCTGATAATGAACTGATCACGTGGCTGACCATGCACTGATCACGAAGCTGATCATACACTGATCACCTGACTGTGCATGCACTGATCACGTGGCTGAACATGCAATGATCACGTGGGAGATCATGCACTGATCACGTGTCAGATCACTCACTCTTCCCTTGCCTGATCATGCACTGATCACGTGGCTGACAATGCACTGATCACGAAGCTGATCATTCCCTGTTCACATGACTGTGCATGCACTGATCACGTGGCTGAACATGCAATGATCACGTGGCTGATCATGCACTGATAACGTGGCTCATCATGCACTGATCACGTGCCTGATCATGCACTGATCACGTGGGAGATCATGCACTAATCAAGTGGCTGATAATGCACTCTTCACGTGCCTGATCATGCAGTGATCACGTGGCTGATCATGCACTGGTTACATGGCTGATCATGCACTGATCACGTAGCTATCATGCACTGATAACATGGCTATCATGCACTGATCTCGTGGCTGATCAGACACTGATCATGAGGCTGTTCATGCACTCATCATGTGTCTGATTATACACTGATCACATTACTGATAATGCACTGAACACGTGCCTGATCATGCACTGATCACATGGCTCATCATGCACTGATCACGAAGCTGATCATACACTGATTACGTGACTGTGCATGCACTGATCACTTGGCTGATCTTGCACTGTTCATGTGGTTGATCATGCACTGATCACGTGGTTGATCATACACTGATCACGTGGCTGATCATGAACTAATCACGAAGCTGATCATACACTGATCACGTGACTGTGCATGCACTGATCACGTGGCTGATCATGCACTGATCACGTGGCTGATCATGCACTGATCACGTGGGAGATCATGCACTAATCAAGTGGCTGATAATGCACTCTTCACGTGCCTGATCATGCAGTGATCACGTGGCTGACCATGCACTGTTCACGAAGCTGATCATACACTGATCATGTGTCTGTGCATGCACTGAACCCGTGGCTGAACTTGCTATGATCACTTGGCTGATCATGCACTGATCACGAAGCTGATCATACAATGGACACGTGACTGTGCATGCACTGATCACTTGGCTGATCTTACAGTGATCATGTAGCTGATCATGCACTGGTTACATGGCTGATCATGCACAGATCACGTAGCTATCATGCACTGATAACATGGCTATCATGCACTGATCTCGTGGCTGATCAGACACTGATCATGAGGCTGTTCATGCACTCATCATGTGTCTGATTATTCACTGATCACATTACTGATAATGCACTGAACACGTGCCTGATCATGCACTGATCACGTGCTTCATCATGCACTGATTACGAAGCTGATCATACACTGATTACGTGACTGTGCATGCACTGATCACTTGGCAGATCTTGCACTGTTCATGTGGCTGATCATGCACTGATCACGTGGCTGATCATGCACTGATCACGTGGCTGATCATGCGCTGATCACGTGCCTGATCATACACGGATCACTAGACTGCACATGCACTGATCACGTGGCTGGTCATGCACTGCACACGTGGCTGATCATGCCCTGATCATGAAGCTGATCATACACTGATCACATGACTGTGCATGCAATGATCAGGTGGCTGATCATGCACTGATCACGTGGCTGATCATGCACTGATCACGAAGCTGATCATACAGTGATCACGTGACTGTGCATGCACTGATCCCGTGGCTGAACATGCAATGGTCACATGGCTGATCATGCACTGAACACGAAGTTGATCATACACTGGTCACGTGACTGTGCATGCACTGATCACGTGGCTGATCATACAGTAATCACGTGGGTGATCATGCACTGACTACATGGCTGATCATGCACTGATCACGTAGCTATCATGCACTATTAACATGGCTATCATGCACTGATCACACGGCTGATCGTACACTGATCATGAGGCTGTTTATGCACTCATCACGTGTCTGATCATACACTGATATAATTACTGATAATGCACTGAACACGTGCCTGATCATGCACTGATCACGTGGCTCATCATGCACTGATCACGAAGCTGATCATACACTGATTACGTGACTGTGCATGCACTGATCACTTGGCTGATCTTGCACTGTTCATGTGGCTGATCATGCACTGATCACGTGGTTGATCATACACTGATCACATGGCTGATCATGAACTAATCACGAAGCTGATCATACACTGATCACATGACTGTGCAGGGACTGATCACGTGGCTGATCATGCACTGATCACGTGGCTGATCAGGCACTGATCACGTGCCTGATCATGCACTGATCACGTGGCTGACAATGCACTGATCACGAAGCTCATCATTCACTGATCACGTGACTGTGCATGCACTGATCACCTGGCTGAACATCCAATGATCACGTGGCTGATCATGCACTGATTACGTGTCTGATCCTGCGCTGATCCCATAGCAATCATGCACTGATCACATGGCTATCATGCACTGATCAAGTGCCTGATATTGCACTTATCACGTGACTGATCATGCACTCATCACATGCCTGATCATGCACTGATCTCGTGGCTGATCATAAACTGATTACGAAGCTGATCATACACTGGTCACGTGACTGTGCATGCACTGATCATGTGCCTGATAATACAGTGGTTATGTGACTGAACAAGCAATGATTACGTTGCTGATCATGCACTGATCATGTAGCAATCATGCACTGATCACATGGCTATCTTGCACTGATCCCATGGCTCATCATGCACTGATCACGTGACTGATCATGCAGGTGTCACGTGGCTTTCATGCACTGATCACGTGGCTGATCATACACTGATAATGTGACTGATTATGCACTGATCACATGCCTGATCAGTAACTGATCACCTGCCTGATCATGCACTTATCACCTGACTGATCATGCACTCATCACCTGCCTGATCATGCACTGATCACGTGGCTGATCCTGCACTGATCACGAAGCTGATCATACACTCGTCACGTGACTGTGCATGCACTGATCACGTGGCTGATCATACAGTGATCACGTGGCTGATCATGCACTGATTACATGGCTGATCATGCACTGATCACGTAGCTATCATGCACTGATCACATGGCTATCATACACTGATCCCATGGCTCATCATGCACTGATCACGTGACTGATCATGCAGGGGTCACGTGGCTATCATGCACTGAACACGTGCCAGATATTGCACTGATCTTGAAGCTGATCATACACAGATAACGTGGTATCATGCACTGATTACGTGGCTTATCATACACTGATCACGTGCCTGATCATGCACTGATTACGTGGCTCATCATGCAGTGATCATGAAGCTGATCATACACTGATTACATGACTCTGTATGCACTGATCACTTCGCTGATCTTGCACTGTTCATGTGGCTGATCATGCACTGATCACGTGGTTGATCATACACTGATCACGTGGCTGACCGTGAACTAATCACGAAGCTTATCATACACTGATCACGTGACTGTGCATGCACTGATACGTGGTTGATCATACACTGATCACGTGCCTGATCATACACTGACCACGAGACTGCAAATGCACTGATCACGTGGCTGATCATGCACTGATCATGAAGCTGATCATACACTGATCACGGGACTGTGCATGCACTGATCATGTGGTTGATCCTGCACTGATCACCTGGCTGATCATGCACTGATAACCTTGCTATCATACACTGATCACGTGACCGTTCAAGCCCTCTTCACGTGCCTGATAATGAACTGATCACGTGGCTGACCATGCACTGATCACGAAGCTGATCATACATTGATCACCTGACTGTGCATGCACTGATCACGTGGCTGAACATGCAATGATCACGTGGCTGATCATGCACTGATTACGTGGCTGATCATGCACTGATCATGAAGCTGATCATACACTAATCCCGTGACTGCATGCACTGATCACACGGCGGATCATGCACTGATCACGTGGGTGATCATGCACTGATCACATGGCTGATCATGCACTGATCACGTGGGACATCATGCACTGATCACGTGGCTGATCATGCACTGATCATGAAGCTGATCATACACTAATCCCGTGACTGCATGCACTGATCACACGGCGGATCATGCACTGATCACGTGGGTGATCATGCACTGATCACACGGCTGATCATGCACTGATCACGTGGGTGATCATGCACTGATCACATGGCTGATCATACACTGATCACGTGCCTGATCATGCAGTGATCATGTGGTTGATCATGCAATGAAGACGAAGCTGATCATACACTGATCATGGGACCATGCATGCACTGATCACGTGGCTGATCATGCACTGATCACGTGACTGTGGATGCACTGATCACGTGGCTGAACATGAACTGATCACTAACCTGATCATACACTGATCACGTGACTGTGGATGCACTGATCACGTGGTTGAACATTCAATGATTACGTGGCTTATCATGCACTGATCAGGTGGCTGATCATGCACTGATCACGTGGCTGATCATGCACTGATCACGTGGCTGATCATGCACTGATCACGAAGCTGATCATACACTGATCACGTGACTGTGCATGCACTGATCCCGTGGCAGAACATGCAATGGTCACGTGGCTGATCATGCACTGAACACGAAGCTGATCATACACTGGTCACGTGACTGTGCATGCACTGATGACCTGGCTGATCATTCACTCTTAACTTGCCTGATCATGCACTGATAACGTGGCTGACCATGCACTGATCACGAAGCTGATCATTCACTGATCACGTGACTGTGCATGCACTGATCACGTGACTGAACAGGCAATGATCACGTGGCTGATCATGCACTGATTACGTGGCTCATCATGCACTGATCACGTGGCTGATCATGCACTGATCATGAAGCTGATCATACAATGATCACGTGACTGTGCAATCACTGATCACATGGCTGATCATGCACTGATCACGTGGGACATCATGCACTGATCACGTGGCTGATCATGCACTCTCCACATGCCTGATCATGCAATGATCATGTGGCTGACCATGCACTGATTACGAAGCTGATCATACACTGATCACATGACTGTGCATGCACTGATCACGTGGCTGAACATGCAATGATCACGTGGCTGATCATGCACTGATTACGTGGCTGATCATGCACTGATCATGAAGCTGATCATACACTAATCCCGTGACTGTGCATGCACTGATCACACGGCTGATCATGCACTGATCACGTGGGTGATCATGCACTGATCACATGGCTGATCATACACTGATCACGTGCCTCATCATGCAGTGATCATGTGGTTGATCATGTAATGAAGACGAAGCTGATCATACACTGATCATGGGACCATGCATGCACTGATCACGTGGCTGATCATGCACTGATCACGTGACTGTGGATGCACTGATCATGTGGCTGAACATGAACTGATCACTAACCTGATCATACACTGATCACGTGACTGTGGATGCACTGATCACGTGGCTGAACATTCAATGATCACGTGGCTTATCATGCACTGATCACGTGGCTGATCATGCACTGATCACGTGGCTGATCATGCGCTGATCCCGTGCCTGATCATACAGGGATCACTAGACTGCACATGCACTGATCACGTGGCTGATCATGCACTGATCACGTGGCTGATCATGCACTGATCACGTGGCTGATCATGCACTGATCACGTGGCTTATCATGCACTCTTCACGTTCCTGATCATGCACTGATCACGTGGCTGACCATGCACTGATCACGAAGCTGATCATACGCTGATCACGTGTCTGTGAATGCACTGATCCCGTGGCTGAACATGGAATGATCACGTGGCTGATCATGCAATGATCACGAAGCTGATCATACACTGGTCACGTGACTGTGCATGCACTGATCACGTGGATGATCATACAGTGATCACGTGGCTGATCATTCACTGATTACATGGCTGAACATGCACTGATCACGTAGCTATCATGCACTGATAACATGACAGTCAAGCAATGATCACGCGGCTGATCATACACTGATCACGAGGCTGTTCATGCACTCATCACGTGTCTGTTCATACACTGATCTCATTACTGATAATGCACTGAACACGTGCCTGATCATGCACTGATCACGTGCTTCATCATGCACTGATTACGAAGCTGATCATACACTGATTACGTGACTGTGCATGCACTGATCACTTGGCAGATCTTGCACTGTTCATGTGGCTGATCATGCACTGATCACGTGGCTGATCATGCACTGATCACGTGGCTGATCATGCGCTGATCACGTGCCTGATCATACACGGATCACTAGACTGCACATGCACTGATCACGTGGCTGGTCATGCACTGCACACGTGGCTGATCATGCACTGATCATGAAGCTGATCAGACACTGATCACATGACTGTGCATGCAATGATCAGGTGGCTGATCATGCACTGATCACGTGGTTGATCATACACTGATCACGTGGCTGACCGTGAACTAATCACGAAGCTCATCATACACTGATCACGTGACTGTGCATGCACTGATACGTGGTTGATCATACACTGATCACGTGCCTGATCATACACTGACCACGAGACTGCACAGGCACTGATCACGTGGCTGATCATGCACTGATCATGAAGCTGATCATACACTGATCACGTGACTGTGCATGCACTGATCACGTGGCTGATCATGCACTGATCACCTGGCTGATCATGCACTGATAACCTTGCTATCATACACTGATCACGTGACTGTTCAAGCCCTCTTCACGTGCCTGATAATGAACTGATCACGTGGCTGACCATGCACTGATCACGAAGCTGATCATACACTGATCACCTGACTGTGCATGCACTGATCACGTGGCTGAACATGCAATGATCACGTGGGAGATCATGCACTGATCACGTGTCAGATCACTCACTCTTCCCTTGCCTGATCATGCACTGATCACGTGGCTGACAATGCACTGATCACGAAGCTGATCATTCCCTGTTCACATGACTGTGCATGCACTGATCACGTGGCTGAACATGCAATGATCACGTGGCTGATCATGCACTGATAACGTGGCTCATCATGCACTGATCACGTGCCTGATCATGCACTGATCACGTGGGAGATCATGCACTAATCAAGTGGCTGATAATGCACTCTTCACGTGCCTGATCATGCAGTGATCACGTGGCTGATCATGCACTGGTTACATGGCTGATCATGCACTGATCACGTAGCTATCATGCACTGATAACATGGCTATCATGCACTGATCACGTGGCTGATCAGACACTGATCATGAGGCTGTTCATGCACTCATCATGTGTCTGATTATACACTGATCACATTACTGATAATGCACTGAACACGTGCCTGATCATGCACTGATCACATGGCTCATCATGCACTGATCACGAAGCTGATCATACACTGATTACGTGACTGTGCATGCACTGATCACTTGGCTGATCTTGCACTGTTCATGTGGTTGATCATGCACTGATCACGTGGTTGATCATACACTGATCACGTGGCTGATCATGAACTAATCACGAAGCTGATCATACACTGATCACGTGACTGTGCATGCACTGATCACGTGGCTGATCATGCACTGATCACGTGGCTGATCATGCACTGATCACGTGGGAGATCATGCACTAATCAAGTGGCTGATAATGCACTCTTCACGTGCCTGATCATGCAGTGATCACGTGGCTGACCATGCACTGTTCACGAAGCTGATCATACACTGATCATGTGTCTGTGCATGCACTGAACCCGTGGCTGAACTTGCTATGATCACTTGGCTGATCATGCACTGATCACGAAGCTGATCATACAATGGACACGTGACTGTGCATGCACTGATCACTTGGCTGATCTTACAGTGATCATGTAGCTGATCATGCACTGGTTACATGGCTGATCATGCACAGATCACGTAGCTATCATGCACTGATAACATGGCTATCATGCACTGATCTCGTGGCTGATCAGACACTGATCATGAGGCTGTTCATGCACTCATCATGTGTCTGATTATTCACTGATCACATTACTGATAATGCACTGAACACGTGCCTGATCATGCACTGATCACGTGCTTCATCATGCACTGATTACGAAGCTGATCATACACTGATTACGTGACTGTGCATGCACTGATCACTTGGCAGATCTTGCACTGTTCATGTGGCTGATCATGCACTGATCACGTGGCTGATCATGCACTGATCACGTGGCTGATCATGCGCTGATCACGTGCCTGATCATACACGGATCACTAGACTGCACATGCACTGATCACGTGGCTGGTCATGCACTGCACACGTGGCTGATCATGCCCTGATCATGAAGCTGATCATACACTGATCACATGACTGTGCATGCAATGATCAGGTGGCTGATCATGCACTGATCACGTGGCTGATCATGCACTGATCACGAAGCTGATCATACAGTGATCACGTGACTGTGCATGCACTGATCCCGTGGCTGAACATGCAATGGTCACATGGCTGATCATGCACTGAACACGAAGTTGATCATACACTGGTCACGTGACTGTGCATGCACTGATCACGTGGCTGATCATACAGTAATCACGTGGGTGATCATGCACTGACTACATGGCTGATCATGCACTGATCACGTAGCTATCATGCACTATTAACATGGCTATCATGCACTGATCACACGGCTGATCGTACACTGATCATGAGGCTGTTTATGCACTCATCACGTGTCTGATCATACACTGATATAATTACTGATAATGCACTGAACACGTGCCTGATCATGCACTGATCACGTGGCTCATCATGCACTGATCACGAAGCTGATCATACACTGATTACGTGACTGTGCATGCACTGATCACTTGGCTGATCTTGCACTGTTCATGTGGCTGATCATGCACTGATCACGTGGTTGATCATACACTGATCACATGGCTGATCATGAACTAATCACGAAGCTGATCATACACTGATCACATGACTGTGCAGGGACTGATCACGTGGCTGATCATGCACTGATCACGTGGCTGATCAGGCACTGATCACGTGCCTGATCATGCACTGATCACGTGGCTGACAATGCACTGATCACGAAGCTCATCATTCACTGATCACGTGACTGTGCATGCACTGATCACCTGGCTGAACATCCAATGATCACGTGGCTGATCATGCACTGATTACGTGTCTGATCCTGCGCTGATCCCATAGCAATCATGCACTGATCACATGGCTATCATGCACTGATCAAGTGCCTGATATTGCACTTATCACGTGACTGATCATGCACTCATCACATGCCTGATCATGCACTGATCTCGTGGCTGATCATAAACTGATTACGAAGCTGATCATACACTGGTCACGTGACTGTGCATGCACTGATCATGTGCCTGATAATACAGTGGTTATGTGACTGAACAAGCAATGATTACGTTGCTGATCATGCACTGATCATGTAGCAATCATGCACTGATCACATGGCTATCTTGCACTGATCCCATGGCTCATCATGCACTGATCACGTGACTGATCATGCAGGTGTCACGTGGCTTTCATGCACTGATCACGTGGCTGATCATACACTGATAATGTGACTGATTATGCACTGATCACATGCCTGATCAGTAACTGATCACCTGCCTGATCATGCACTTATCACCTGACTGATCATGCACTCATCACCTGCCTGATCATGCACTGATCACGTGGCTGATCCTGCACTGATCACGAAGCTGATCATACACTCGTCACGTGACTGTGCATGCACTGATCACGTGGCTGATCATACAGTGATCACGTGGCTGATCATGCACTGATTACATGGCTGATCATGCACTGATCACGTAGCTATCATGCACTGATCACATGGCTATCATACACTGATCCCATGGCTCATCATGCACTGATCACGTGACTGATCATGCAGGGGTCACGTGGCTATCATGCACTGAACACGTGCCAGATATTGCACTGATCTTGAAGCTGATCATACACAGATAACGTGGTATCATGCACTGATTACGTGGCTTATCATACACTGATCACGTGCCTGATCATGCACTGATTACGTGGCTCATCATGCAGTGATCATGAAGCTGATCATACACTGATTACATGACTCTGTATGCACTGATCACTTCGCTGATCTTGCACTGTTCATGTGGCTGATCATGCACTGATCACGTGGTTGATCATACACTGATCACGTGGCTGACCGTGAACTAATCACGAAGCTTATCATACACTGATCACGTGACTGTGCATGCACTGATACGTGGTTGATCATACACTGATCACGTGCCTGATCATACACTGACCACGAGACTGCAAATGCACTGATCACGTGGCTGATCATGCACTGATCATGAAGCTGATCATACACTGATCACGGGACTGTGCATGCACTGATCATGTGGTTGATCCTGCACTGATCACCTGGCTGATCATGCACTGATAACCTTGCTATCATACACTGATCACGTGACCGTTCAAGCCCTCTTCACGTGCCTGATAATGAACTGATCACGTGGCTGACCATGCACTGATCACGAAGCTGATCATACATTGATCACCTGACTGTGCATGCACTGATCACGTGGCTGAACATGCAATGATCACGTGGCTGATCATGCACTGATTACGTGGCTGATCATGCACTGATCATGAAGCTGATCATACACTAATCCCGTGACTGCATGCACTGATCACACGGCGGATCATGCACTGATCACGTGGGTGATCATGCACTGATCACATGGCTGATCATGCACTGATCACGTGGGACATCATGCACTGATCACGTGGCTGATCATGCACTGATCATGAAGCTGATCATACACTAATCCCGTGACTGCATGCACTGATCACACGGCGGATCATGCACTGATCACGTGGGTGATCATGCACTGATCACACGGCTGATCATGCACTGATCACGTGGGTGATCATGCACTGATCACATGGCTGATCATACACTGATCACGTGCCTGATCATGCAGTGATCATGTGGTTGATCATGCAATGAAGACGAAGCTGATCATACACTGATCATGGGACCATGCATGCACTGATCACGTGGCTGATCATGCACTGATCACGTGACTGTGGATGCACTGATCACGTGGCTGAACATGAACTGATCACTAACCTGATCATACACTGATCACGTGACTGTGGATGCACTGATCACGTGGTTGAACATTCAATGATTACGTGGCTTATCATGCACTGATCAGGTGGCTGATCATGCACTGATCACGTGGCTGATCATGCACTGATCACGTGGCTGATCATGCACTGATCACGAAGCTGATCATACACTGATCACGTGACTGTGCATGCACTGATCCCGTGGCAGAACATGCAATGGTCACGTGGCTGATCATGCACTGAACACGAAGCTGATCATACACTGGTCACGTGACTGTGCATGCACTGATGACCTGGCTGATCATTCACTCTTAACTTGCCTGATCATGCACTGATAACGTGGCTGACCATGCACTGATCACGAAGCTGATCATTCACTGATCACGTGACTGTGCATGCACTGATCACGTGACTGAACAGGCAATGATCACGTGGCTGATCATGCACTGATTACGTGGCTCATCATGCACTGATCACGTGGCTGATCATGCACTGATCATGAAGCTGATCATACAATGATCACGTGACTGTGCAATCACTGATCACATGGCTGATCATGCACTGATCACGTGGGACATCATGCACTGATCACGTGGCTGATCATGCACTCTTCACATGCCTGATCATGCAATGATCATGTGGCTGACCATGCACTGATTACGAAGCTGATCATACACTGATCACATGACTGTGCATGCACTGATCACGTGGCTGAACATGCAATGATCACGTGGCTGATCATGCACTGATTACGTGGCTGATCATGCACTGATCATGAAGCTGATCATACACTAATCCCGTGACTGTGCATGCACTGATCACACGGCTGATCATGCACTGATCACGTGGGTGATCATGCACTGATCACATGGCTGATCATACACTGATCACGTGCCTCATCATGCAGTGATCATGTGGTTGATCATGTAATGAAGACGAAGCTGATCATACACTGATCATGGGACCATGCATGCACTGATCACGTGGCTGATCATGCACTGATCACGTGACTGTGGATGCACTGATCATGTGGCTGAACATGAACTGATCACTAACCTGATCATACACTGATCACGTGACTGTGGATGCACTGATCACGTGGCTGAACATTCAATGATCACGTGGCTTATCATGCACTGATCACGTGGCTGATCATGCACTGATCACGTGGCTGATCATGCGCTGATCCCGTGCCTGATCATACAGGGATCACTAGACTGCACATGCACTGATCACGTGGCTGATCATGCACTGATCACGTGGCTGATCATGCACTGATCACGTGGCTGATCATGCACTGATCACGTGGCTTATCATGCACTCTTCACGTTCCTGATCATGCACTGATCACGTGGCTGACCATGCACTGATCACGAAGCTGATCATACGCTGATCACGTGTCTGTGAATGCACTGATCCCGTGGCTGAACATGGAATGATCACGTGGCTGATCATGCAATGATCACGAAGCTGATCATACACTGGTCACGTGACTGTGCATGCACTGATCACGTGGATGATCATACAGTGATCACGTGGCTGATCATTCACTGATTACATGGCTGAACATGCACTGATCACGTAGCTATCATGCACTGATAACATGACAGTCAAGCAATGATCACGCGGCTGATCATACACTGATCATGAGGCTGTTCATGCACTCATCACGTGGCTGTTCATACACTGATCTCATTACTGATAATGCACTGAACACGTGCCTGATCATGCACTGATCACGTGCTTCATCATGCACTGATTACGAAGCTGATCATACACTGATTACGTGACTGTGCATGCACTGATCACTTGGCAGATCTTGCACTGTTCATGTGGCTGATCATGCACTGATCACGTGGCTGATCATGCACTGATCACGTGGCTGATCATGCGCTGATCACGTGCCTGATCATACACGGATCACTAGACTGCACATGCACTGATCACGTGGCTGGTCATGCACTGCACACGTGGCTGATCATGCACTGATCATGAAGCTGATCAGACACTGATCACATGACTGTGCATGCAATGATCAGGTGGCTGATCATGCACTGATCACGTGGTTGATCATACACTGATCACGTGGCTGACCGTGAACTAATCACGAAGCTTATCATACACTGATCACGTGACTGTGCATGCACTGATACGTGGTTGATCATACACTGATCACGTGCCTGATCATACACTGACCACGAGACTGCAAATGCACTGATCACGTGGCTGATCATGCACTGATCATGAAGCTGATCATACACTGATCACGGGACTGTGCATGCACTGATCATGTGGTTGATCCTGCACTGATCACCTGGCTGATCATGCACTGATAACCTTGCTATCATACACTGATCACGTGACTGTTCAAGCCCTCTTCACGTGCCTGATAATGAACTGATCACGTGGCTGACCATGCACTGATCACGAAGCTGATCATACACTGATCACCTGACTGTGCATGCACTGATCACGTGGCTGAACATGCAATGATCACGTGGGAGATCATGCACTGATCACGTGTCAGATCACTCACTCTTCCCTTGCCTGATCATGCACTGATCACGTGGCTGACAATGCACTGATCACGAAGCTGATCATTCCCTGTTCACATGACTGTGCATGCACTGATCACGTGGCTGAACATGCAATGATCACGTGGCTGATCATGCACTGATAACGTGGCTCATCATGCACTGATCACGTGCCTGATCATGCACTGATCACGTGGGAGATCATGCACTAATCAAGTGGCTGATAATGCACTCTTCACGTGCCTGATCATGCAGTGATCACGTGGCTGATCATGCACTGGTTACATGGCTGATCATGCACTGATCACGTAGCTATCATGCACTGATAACATGGCTATCATGCACTGATCTCGTGGCTGATCAGACACTGATCATGAGGCTGTTCATGCACTCATCATGTGTCTGATTATACACTGATCACATTACTGATAATGCACTGAACACGTGCCTGATCATGCACTGATCACATGGCTCATCATGCACTGATCACGAAGCTGATCATACACTGATTACGTGACTGTGCATGCACTGATCACTTGGCTGATCTTGCACTGTTCATGTGGTTGATCATGCACTGATCACGTGGTTGATCATACACTGATCACGTGGCTGATCATGAACTAATCACGAAGCTGATCATACACTGATCACGTGACTGTGCATGCACTGATCGCGTGGCTGATCATGCACTGATCACGTGGCTGATCATGCACTGATCACGTGGGAGATCATGCACTAATCAAGTGGCTGATAATGCACTCTTCACGTGCCTGATCATGCAGTGATCACGTGGCTGACCATGCACTGTTCACGAAGCTGATCATACACTGATCATGTGTCTGTGCATGCACTGAACCCGTGGCTGAACTTGCTATGATCACTTGGCTGATCATGCACTGATCACGAAGCGGATCATACAATGGACACGTGACTGTGCATGCACTGATCACTTGGCTGATCTTACAGTGATCATGTGGCTGATCATGCACTGGTTACATGGCTGATCATGCACAGATCACGTAGCTATCATGCACTGATAACATGGCTATCATGCACTGATCTCGTGGCTGATCAGACACTGATCATGAGGCTGTTCATGCACTCATCATGTGTCTGATTATTCACTGATCACATTACTGATAATGCACTGAACACGTGCCTGATCATGCACTGATCACGTGCTTCATCATGCACTGATTACGAAGCTGATCATACACTGATTACGTGACTGTGCATGCACTGATCACTTGGCAGATCTTGCACTGTTCATGTGGCTGATCATGCACTGATCACGTGGCTGATCATGCACTGATCACGTGGCTGATCATGCGCTGATCACGTGCCTGATCATACACGGATCACTAGACTGCACATGCACTGATCACGTGGCTGGTCATGCACTGCACACGTGGCTGATCATGCACTGATCATGAAGCTGATCATACACTGATCACATGACTGTGCATGCAATGATCAGGTGGCTGATCATGCACTGATCACGTGGCTGATCATGCACTGATCACGAAGCTGATCATACAGTGATCACGTGACTGTGCATGCACTGATCCCGTGGCTGAACATGCAATGGTCACATGGCTGATCATGCACTGAACACGAAGTTGATCATACACTGGTCACGTGACTGTGCATGCACTGATCACGTGGCTGATCATACAGTAATCACGTGGGTGATCATGCACTGACTACATGGCTGATCATGCACTGATCACGTAGCTATCATGCACTATTAACATGGCTATCATGCACTGATCACACGGCTGATCGTACACTGATCATGAGGCTGTTTATGCACTCATCACGTGTCTGATCATACACTGATATAATTACTGATAATGCACTGAACACGTGCCTGATCATGCACTGATCACGTGGCTCATCATGCACTGATCACGAAGCTGATCATACACTGATTACGTGACTGTGCATGCACTGATCACTTGGCTGATCTTGCACTGTTCATGTGGCTGATCATGCACTGATCACGTGGTTGATCATACACTGATCACATGGCTGATCATGAACTAATCACGAAGCTGATCATACACTGATCACATGACTGTGCAGGGACTGATCACGTGGCTGATCATGCACTGATCACGTGGCTGATCAGGCACTGATCACGTGCCTGATCATGCACTGATCACGTGGCTGACAATGCACTGATCACGAAGCTCATCATTCACTGATCACGTGACTGTGCATGCACTGATCACCTGGCTGAACATCCAATGATCACGTGGCTGATCATGCACTGATTACGTGTCTGATCCTGCGCTGATCCCATAGCAATCATGCACTGATCACATGGCTATCATGCACTGATCAAGTGCCTGATATTGCACTTATCACGTGACTGATCATGCACTCATCACATGCCTGATCATGCACTGATCTCGTGGCTGATCATAAACTGATTACGAAGCTGATCATACACTGGTCACGTGACTGTGCATGCACTGATCATGTGCCTGATAATACAGTGGTTATGTGACTGAACAAGCAATGATTACGTTGCTGATCATGCACTGATCATGTAGCAATCATGCACTGATCACATGGCTATCTTGCACTGATCCCATGGCTCATCATGCACTGATCACGTGACTGATCATGCAGGTGTCACGTGGCTTTCATGCACTGATCACGTGGCTGATCATACACTGATAATGTGACTGATTATGCACTGATCACATGCCTGATCAGTAACTGATCACCTGCCTGATCATGCACTTATCACCTGACTGATCATGCACTCATCACCTGCCTGATCATGCACTGATCACGTGGCTGATCCTGCACTGATCACGAAGCTGATCATACACTCGTCACGTGACTGTGCATGCACTGATCACGTGGCTGATCATACAGTGATCACGTGGCTGATCATGCACTGATTACATGGCTGATCATGCACTGATCACGTAGCTATCATGCACTGATCACATGGCTATCATACACTGATCCCATGGCTCATCATGCACTGATCACGTGACTGATCATGCAGGGGTCACGTGGCTATCATGCACTGAACACGTGCCAGATATTGCACTGATCTTGAAGCTGATCATACACAGATAACGTGGTATCATGCACTGATTACGTGGCTTATCATACACTGATCACGTGCCTGATCATGCACTGATTACGTGGCTCATCATGCAGTGATCATGAAGCTGATCATACACTGATTACATGACTCTGTATGCACTGATCACTTCGCTGATCTTGCACTGTTCATGTGGCTGATCATGCACTGATCACGTGGTTGATCATACACTGATCACGTGGCTGACCGTGAACTAATCACGAAGCTTATCATACACTGATCACGTGACTGTGCATGCACTGATACGTGGTTGATCATACACTGATCACGTGCCTGATCATACACTGACCACGAGACTGCAAATGCACTGATCACGTGGCTGATCATGCACTGATCACGAAGCTGATCATACACTGATCACCTGATTGTGCATGCACTGATCACGTGGCTGAACATGCAATGATCACGTGGGAGATCATGCACTGATCACGTGTCTGATCACTCACTCTTCACTTGCCTGATCATGCACTGATCACGTGGCTGACCATGCACTGATCACGAAGCTGATCATACACTGTTCACATCACTGTGCATGCACTGATCACATGGCTGAACATGCAATGATCACGTGGCTGATCATGCACTGATCACGAAGCTGATCATACAATGGACACGTGACTGTGCATGCACTGATCACTTGGCTGATCTTACAGTGATCATGTGGCTGATCATGCACTGGTTACATGGCTGATCATGCACAGATCACGTAGCTATCATGCACTGATAACATGGCTATCATGCACTGATCTCGTGGCTGATCAGACACTGATCATGAGGCTGTTCATGCACTCATCATGTGTCTGATTATTCACTGATCACATTACTGATAATGCACTGAACACGTGCCTGATCATGCACTGATCACGTGCTTCATCATGCACTGATTACGAAGCTGATCATACACTGATTACGTGACTGTGCATGCACTGATCACTTGGCAGATCTTGCACTGTTCATGTGGCTGATCATGCACTGATCACGTGGCTGATCATGCACTGATCACGTGGCTGATCATGCGCTGATCACGTGCCTGATCATACACGGATCACTAGACTGCACATGCACTGATCACGTGGCTGGTCATGCACTGCACACGTGGCTGATCATGCACTGATCATGAAGCTGATCATACACTGATCACATGACTGTGCATGCAATGATCAGGTGGCTGATCATGCACTGATCACGTGGCTGATCATGCACTGATCACGAAGCTGATCATACAGTGATCACGTGACTGTGCATGCACTGATCCCGTGGCTGAACATGCAATGGTCACATGGCTGATCATGCACTGAACACGAAGTTGATCATACACTGGTCACGTGACTGTGCATGCACTGATCACGTGGCTGATCATACAGTAATCACGTGGGTGATCATGCACTGACTACATGGCTGATCATGCACTGATCACGTAGCTATCATGCACTATTAACATGGCTATCATGCACTGATCACACGGCTGATCGTACACTGATCATGAGGCTGTTTATGCACTCATCACGTGTCTGATCATACACTGATATAATTACTGATAATGCACTGAACACGTGCCTGATCATGCAGTGATCACGTGGCTCATCATGCACTGATCACGAAGCTGATCATACACTGATTACGTGACTGTGCATGCACTGATCACTTGGCTGATCTTGCACTGTTCATGTGGCTGATCATGCACTGATCACGTGGTTGATCATACACTGATCACATGGCTGATCATGAACTAATCACGAAGCTGATCATACACTGATCACATGACTGTGCAGGGACTGATCACGTGGCTGATCATGCACTGATCACGTGGCTGATCAGGCACTGATCACCTGCCTGATCATGCACTGATCACGTGGCTGACAATGCACTGATCACGAAGCTCATCATTCACTGATCACGTGACTGTGCATGCACTGATCACCTGGCTGAACATCCAATGATCACGTGGCTGATCATGCACTGATTACGTGTCTGATCCTGCGCTGATCCCATAGCAATCATGCACTGATCACATGGCTATCATGCACTGATCAAGTGCCTGATATTGCACTTATCACGTGACTGATCATGCACTCATCACATGCCTGATCATGCACTGATCTCGTGGCTGATCATAAACTGATTACGAAGCTGATCATACACTGGTCACGTGACTGTGCATGCACTGATCATGTGCCTGATAATACAGTGGTTATGTGACTGAACAAGCAATGATTACGTTGCTGATCATGCACTGATCATGTAGCAATCATGCACTGATCACATGGCTATCTTGCACTGATCCCATGGCTCATCATGCACTGATCACGTGACTGATCATGCAGGTGTCACGTGGCTTTCATGCACTGATCACGTGGCTGATCATACACTGATAATGTGACTGATTATGCACTGATCACATGCCTGATCAGTAACTGATCACCTGCCTGATCATGCACTTATCACCTGACTGATCATGCACTCATCACCTGCCTGATCATGCACTGATCACGTGGCTGATCCTGCACTGATCACGAAGCTGATCATACACTCGTCACGTGACTGTGCATGCACTGATCACGTGGCTGATCATACAGTGATCACGTGGCTGATCATGCACTGATTACATGGCTGATCATGCACTGATCACGTAGCTATCATGCACTGATCACATGGCTATCATACACTGATCCCATGGCTCATCATGCACTGATCACGTGACTGATCATGCAGGGGTCACGTGGCTATCATGCACTGAACACGTGCCAGATCACTCACTCTTCCCTTGCCTGATCATGCACTGATCACGTGGCTGACAATGCACTGATCACGAAGCTGATCATTCCCTGTTCACATGACTGTGCATGCACTGATCACGTGGCTGAACATGCAATGATCACGTGGCTGATCATGCACTGATAACGTGGCTCATCATGCACTGATCACGTGCCTGATCATGCACTGATTACGTGGCTCATCATGCAGTGATCATGAAGCTGATCATACACTGATTACATGACTCTGTATGCACTGATCACTTCGCTGATCTTGCACTGTTCATGTGGCTGATCATGCACTGATCACGTGGTTGATCATACACTGATCACGTGGCTGACCGTGAACTAATCACGAAGCTTATCATACACTGATCACGTGACTGTGCATGCACTGATACGTGGTTGATCATACACTGATCACGTGCCTGATCATACACTGACCACGAGACTGCAAATGCACTGATCACGTGGCTGATCATGCACTGATCATGAAGCTGATCATACACTGATCACGGGACTGTGCATGCACTGATCATGTGGTTGATCCTGCACTGATCACCTGGCTGATCATGCACTGATAACCTTGCTATCATACACTGATCACGTGACTGTTCAAGCCCTCTTCACGTGCCTGATAATGAACTGATCACGTGGCTGACCATGCACTGATCACGAAGCTGATCATACACTCATCACCTGACTGTGCATGCACTGATCACGTGGCTGAACATGCAATGATCACGTGGGAGATCATGCACTGATCACGTGTCAGATCACTCACTCTTCCCTTGCCTGATCATGCACTGATCACGTGGCTGACAATGCACTGATCACGAAGCTGATCATTCCCTGTTCACATGACTGTGCATGCACTGATCACGTGGCTGAACATGCAATGATCACGTGGCTGATCATGCACTGATAACGTGGCTCATCATGCACTGATCACGTGCCTGATCATGCACTGATCACGTGGGAGATCATGCACTAATCAAGTGGCTGATAATGCACTCTTCACGTGCCTGATCATGCAGTGATCACGTGGCTGATCATGCACTGGTTACATGGCTGATCATGCACTGATCACGTAGCTATCATGCACTGATAACATGGCTATCATGCACTGATCTCGTGGCTGATCAGACACTGATCATGAGGCTGTTCATGCACTCATCATGTGTCTGATTATACACTGATCACATTACTGATAATGCACTGAACACGTGCCTGATCATGCACTGATCACATGGCTCATCATGCACTGATCACGAAGCTGATCATACACTGATTACGTGACTGTGCATGCACTGATCACTTGGCTGATCTTGCACTGTTCATGTGGGTGATCATGCACTGATCACGTGGCTGATCATGAACTAATCACGAAGCTGATCATACACTGATCACGTGACTGTGCATGCACTGATCACGTGGCTGATCATGCACTGATCACGTGGCTGATCATGCACTGATCACGTGGGAGATCATGCACTAATCAAGTGGCTGATAATGCACTCTTCACGTGCCTGATCATGCAGTGATCACGTGGCTGACCATGCACTGTTCACGAAGCTGATCATACACTGATCATGTGTCTGTGCATGCACTGAACCCGTGGCTGAACTTGCTATGATCACTTGGCTGATCATGCACTGATCACGAAGCTGATCATACAATGGACACGTGACTGTGCATGCACTGATCACTTGGCTGATCTTACAGTGATCATGTGGCTGATCATGCACTGGTTACATGGCTGATCATGCACAGATCACGTAGCTATCATGCACTGATAACATGGCTATCATGCACTGATCTCGTGGCTGATCAGACACTGATCATGAGGCTGTTCATGCACTCATCATGTGTCTGATTATTCACTGATCACATTACTGATAATGCACTGAACACGTGCCTGATCATGCACTGATCACGTGCTTCATCATGCACTGATTACGAAGCTGATCATACACTGATTACGTGACTGTGCATGCACTGATCACTTGGCAGATCTTGCACTGTTCATGTGGCTGATCATGCACTGATCACGTGGCTGATCATGCACTGATCACGTGGCTGATCATGCGCTGATCACGTGCCTGATCATACACGGATCACTAGACTGCACATGCACTGATCACGTGGCTGGTCATGCACTGCACACGTGGCTGATCATGCACTGATCATGAAGCTGATCATACACTGATCACATGACTGTGCATGCAATGATCAGGTGGCTGATCATGCACTGATCACGTGGCTGATCATGCACTGATCACGAAGCTGATCATACAGTGATCACGTGACTGTGCATGCACTGATCCCGTGGCTGAACATGCAATGGTCACATGGCTGATCATGCACTGAACACGAAGTTGATCATACACTGGTCACGTGACTGTGCATGCACTGATCACGTGGCTGATCATACAGTAATCACGTGGGTGATCATGCACTGACTACATGGCTGATCATGCACTGATCACGTAGCTATCATGCACTATTAACATGGCTATCATGCACTGATCACACGGCTGATCGTACACTGATCATGAGGCTGTTTATGCACTCATCACGTGTCTGATCATACACTGATATAATTACTGATAATGCACTGAACACGTGCCTGATCATGCACTGATCACGTGGCTCATCATGCACTGATCACGAAGCTGATCATACACTGATTACGTGACTGTGCATGCACTGATCACTTGGCTGATCTTGCACTGTTCATGTGGCTGATCATGCACTGATCACGTGGTTGATCATACACTGATCACATGGCTGATCATGAACTAATCACGAAGCTGATCATACACTGATCACATGACTGTGCAGGGACTGATCACGTGGCTGATCATGCACTGATCACGTGGCTGATCAGGCACTGATCACGTGCCTGATCATGCACTGATCACGTGGCTGACAATGCACTGATCACGAAGCTCATCATTCACTGATCACGTGACTGTGCATGCACTGATCACCTGGCTGAACATCCAATGATCACGTGGCTGATCATGCACTGATTACGTGTCTGATCCTGCGCTGATCCCATAGCAATCATGCACTGATCACATGGCTATCATGCACTGATCAAGTGCCTGATATTGCACTTATCACGTGACTGATCATGCACTCATCACATGCCTGATCATGCACTGATCTCGTGGCTGATCATAAACTGATTACGAAGCTGATCATACACTGGTCACGTGACTGTGCATGCACTGATCATGTGCCTGATAATACAGTGGTTATGTGACTGAACAAGCAATGATTACGTTGCTGATCATGCACTGATCATGTAGCAATCATGCACTGATCACATGGCTATCTTGCACTGATCCCATGGCTCATCATGCACTGATCACGTGACTGATCATGCAGGTGTCACGTGGCTTTCATGCACTGATCACGTGGCTGATCATACACTGATAATGTGACTGATTATGCACTGATCACATGCCTGATCAGTAACTGATCACCTGCCTGATCATGCACTTATCACCTGACTGATCATGCACTCATCACCTGCCTGATCATGCACTGATCACGTGGCTGATCCTGCACTGATCACGAAGCTGATCATACACTCGTCACGTGACTGTGCATGCACTGATCACGTGGCTGATCATACAGTGATCACGTGGCTGATCATGCACTGATTACATGGCTGATCATGCACTGATCACGTAGCTATCATGCACTGATCACATGGCTATCATACACTGATCCCATGGCTCATCATGCACTGATCACGTGACTGATCATGCAGGGGTCACGTGGCTATCATGCACTGAACACGTGCCAGATATTGCACTGATCTTGAAGCTGATCATACACAGATAACGTGGTATCATGCACTGATTACGTGGCTTATCATACACTGATCACGTGCCTGATCATGCACTGATTACGTGGCTCATCATGCAGTGATCATGAAGCTGATCATAC